>NW_028270149.1:1980416-2185416 GCF_037043375.1 Chiloscyllium plagiosum | reverse complement strand
ATCTGCTGATACTTCTCCACAATCCAAACATTTTCAGAAAATCACAACCAAAGCATCCACTATCTCTGTAACTGTTTCTTTTAGAATACAAAGATGCAAGCCTTGGGAGGGGTGGCCCGGTGGCTCAGTGGTTAGCACTGCTGCCTCACAGCGCCAGGGACCCAGGTTCGATCCCAGCCTCAGGTGACTGACTGTGTGGAGTGTGCACATTCTCCCCGTGTCTGCGTGGGTTTCCTCCGGGTGCTCCGGTTTCCTCCCGCAGTCCAAAGATGTGCAGGGTCAGGTGAATTGGCCATACTAAATTACCCGTAGTGTTAGGCGTATTAGTCAGGGGTAAATAAAAATAGTAGGGGAATGGGTCTGTGTGGTTTACTCTTTGGAGGGTCAGTATGGACTTGCTGGGCTGAAGGGCCTGTTTCCACGCTGTAAGGAATCTAATCTAATCAAGCCATCAAGGTGAGGGGAAATATAGAGTCACAGAGAGGTCCAACCCGTCCATGCCGACCAGATATCCCAACCCAATCTAGTCCCACCTGCCAGCACCCGGCCCATGTCTCTCCAAACCCTTCCTATTCATATACCCATCCAAATGCCTCTTAAATGTTGCAATTGTACCAGCCTCCACCACTTCCTCTGGCAGCTCATTCCATACACGTACCACCCTCTGCGTGAAAAAGTTGTCCCTTAGGTCTCTCTTATATCTTTTCCCTCTCACCCTAAACCTATGCCCTCTAGTTCTGGACTCCCCCACCCCAGGGAAAAGATTTTGTTTATTTACCCTATCCATGCCCCTCATAATTTTACAAACCTCTATAAGGTCACCCCTCAGCCTCCGACGCTCCAGGGAAAACAGCCCCAGCCTGTTCAGACTCTCCCTATAGCTCAAATCCTCCAACCTTGGCAACATCCTTGTAAATCTTTTCTGAACCCTTTCAAGTTTCACAACATCTTTCCAATAGGAAGGAGACCAGAATTGCACGCAATATCCCAACAGTGGCCTAACCAATGTCCTGTACAGCCGCAACATGACCTCCCAACTCCTGTACTCAATACTCTGACCAATAAAGGAAACCATACCAAACACCTTCTTCACTATCCTATCTACCTGCGACTTTCAAGGAGCTATGAACCTGCACTCCAAGGTCTCTTTATTCAGCAACACTCCGTCAGACCTTACCATTCAGTGTATAAGTCCTGCTAAGATTTGCTTTCCCAAAATGCAGCACCTCGCATTTATCCGAATTAAACTCCATCTGCCACTTCTCAGCCCATTGGCCCAATAACCCTCTTCGCTGTCCACTACACCTCCTATTTTGGTGTCATCTGCAAACTTACTAACTGTATCTCTTATGCTCGCATCCAAATCATTTATGTAAATGACAAAAAGTAGTGGACCCAGCACCGATCCTTGTGGCACTCCACTGGTCACAGGCCTCCAGTCTGAAAAACAATCCTCCACCACCACCCTCTGTCTCCTCTGGCAAGACAGTTCCATTGGCTAGCTCCTCCAGGATCCTATGAGATCTAACCTTGCTAACCAGTCTTCCATGGGGATCCTTGTCAAACGCCTTACTGAAGTCCATGTAGATCACATCTACCGCTCTGTCCTCATCAATCTTCTTTGTTACTTCTTCAAAAAACTCAATCAAGTTTGTGAGACATGATTTCCCATGCACAAAGCCATGTTGACTATCCCGAATCAGTCCTTGTCTTTCCAAATACTGTAACTCCTGTCTCTCAGGATTCCCTCCAATAACTTCCCCACCAGTGACATATTATCTGGCATTAACCCATGAACTTGTGATCTTGAACACTCGGGGTCATTGAGATTGGGAACATGGAAGAACATGTCCCTGCATTAAAACAACTTTTATTTTAATTATTTTGAATTGTTTTTCATTCATTTATTAGATGGCTGGGCCCAGACTTTATTACCCGTCCCTAGTTGCCCCTTGAGAAGGTGGGGGTGAGCTCCTTTCTTGAACTGCTGCAGTCCATGTGCTGTAGGTAGACCCACAATGCCCTTAGGGAGGGAATTCCTATCTCAGTTTTAACCCAGGGTAGACAATTATTTTAACTTCCTGTGTTTGTTAAACAATCAGAATTTAACAGATCAGAGCGACCAAAATAGAGGATGTAAGATGGAGCTACAAGAGAAAGAGACAGACAGGAACACAGAGGGGGCAATAGAGAGAGGGCAATGAAAGACAGGCAGTGACACAGAGGGTGAGGAATAGTATGACAGACAGACAGAGAGACAGACAGGCAGACAGACAGAGTCAGTCAGACAGACAGACAGAGTCAATCAGACAGTCAGACAGAGAGAGAATCAGACAGACAGACAGAGAGTCAGACAGACAGACAGACAGAGAGACAGACAGGCAAACAGAGAGAGAATCAGACAGACAGACAGAGTCAGGCAGACAGAGAGACAGACAGAGAGAGAATCAGACAGACAGACAGAGAGTCAGACAGACAGACAGAGAGACAGACAGGCAGACAGAGAGAGAATCAGACAGACAGACAGAGAGTCAGACAGACAGACAGGCAGACAGAGAGAGAATCAGACAGACAGACAGAGTCAGGCAGACAGAGAGACAGACAGGCAGACAGAGAGAGAATCAGACAGACAGACAGAGTCAGGCAGACAGAGAGACAGACAGGCAGACAGAGAGAGAATCAGACAGACAGACAGAGTCAGGCAGACAGAGAGACAGACAGGCAGACAGAGAGAGAATCAGACAGACAGACAGACAGATAGACAGAGTCAGACAGACAGACAGAGAGAGAGACAGAGAGAGACAGAGAGAGAGAGAGAGAGAGACAGACAGACAGACAGAAAGCGGTGAAGAGGAATGTGGTGACAAGGATGGAGAGGAAAGGTGGAGAAATGAAAGAACAACAACCTTCAGCCTAATTTGACCAAGAGAATTCAGGTCTTTCTCTCGATGTGTTTTAAGATTTGTACACAAGATTGGTTCTGTTCTCTTCACTCCGTAACTGTTAAAGAGAGACCTGATTGGATGATACACACTATACACCCAGCACACTGGCAAAGGGTTGGTGTAAGTTCTTCCCCTGGTTATTAAACGTCAGTTTCCCAATCACATTCTCCTGAAACTAACGGAAAGCAATCACTGTCATGTATTTGTCATCACGTAATGGAATCATTGCACTGGGTTTGGTGTGTCACCACGTTATTGACCTAAATAGTAAGCAGTCAGCAAATTATGTAAATATTTGTAACACATTAAAATTGATATACTGTGCGTGGGGTGACTGACTTTTACAAGAGATACACACAACCACCCAGTCAGGAACTCAACTGGGCTGGTTCACCTCTGAGTCAGCTGGTTCGGAGGTTAACGATCAGTTGGAGGGTCACTGTGGGTGTGCAGGAGCTAACAACAATGAAAAGACTTGCATTAGTATAGCACCTAGTATTGGCTCCAGATGCCCCAAAGCCCTTGACAGCAACATTTCAGATGCAGTCACTGGTAATGGTTTGTCAAAGGTCAGCACCGTCCTCCGAATTCAACATGAGACAATAAAAAGAAACTCATTTCAGTAAATGTTTATAGAAGAGTCAAAGCAAGTCCCAATCAGAACCAACATGTGAGGATTCAACCCTGGCTGCTAAAGACAGCATCAAAACAGCAGACAGCACCAATAACCAGACAGTACTGAGGGAGTGCCGCACTCAGGGAGGGTCAGTGCTGAGGGAGTGCCGCACTGTCAGATGGTCAGTGCTGAGGGAGTGCTGCACTGTCGGAGGGTCAGTGCTGAGGGAGTGCCGCACTGTCGGAGGGTCAGTACTGAGGGAGTGCCGCACTGTCGGAGGGTCAGTGCTGAGGGAGTGCCGCACTGTCGGAGGGTCAGTGCTGAGGGAGTGCCGCACTGTCAGATGGTCAGTGCTGAGGGAGTGCTGCACTGTCAGATGGTCAGTGCTGAGGGAGTGCTGCACTGTCGGAGGGTCAGTGCTGAGGGAGTGCCGCACTGTCGGAGGGTCAGTGCTGAGGGAGTGCCGCACTGTCGGAGGGTCAGTACTGAGGGTGTGCCGCACTGTCAGATGGTCAGTGCTGAGGGAGTGCCGCACTGTCAGATGGTCAGTGCTGAGGGAGTGCTGCACTGTCGGAGGGTCAGTGCTGAGGGAGTGCCGCACTGTCGGAGGGTCAGTGCTGAGGGAGTGCCGCACTGTCGGAGGGTCAGTACTGAGGGAGTGCCGCACTGTCGGAGGGTCAGTGCTGAGGGAGTGCCGCACTGTCGGAGGGTCAGTACTGAGGGAGTGCCGCACTGTCGGAGGGTCAGTGCTGAGGGAGTGCCGCACTGTCAGATGGTCAGTGCTGAGGGAGTGCTGCACTGTCAGATGGTCAGTGCTGAGGGAGTGCTGCACTGTCGGAGGGTCAGTGCTGAGGGAGTGCCGCACTGTCGGAGGGTCAGTGCTGAGGGAGTGCCGCACTGTCGGAGGGTCAGTACTGCGGGTGTGCCGCACTGTCAGATGGTCAGTGCAGAGGGAGTGCTGCACTGTCAGAGGGTCAGTGCTGAGGGAGCGCCGCACTGTCGGAGGGTCAGTGCTGAGGGAGTGCCGCACTGTCGGAGGGTCAGTACTGAGGGAGTGGGCACTGTCGGAGGGTCAGTGCTGAGGGAGTGCCGCACTGTCAGAGGGTCAGTGCTGAGGGAGTGCTGCACTGTCGGAGGGTCAGTGCTGAGGGAGTGCTGCCCTGTCGGAGGGTCAGTACTGAGGGAGTGCCGCACTGTCGGAGGGTCAGTGCTGAGGGAGTGCCGCACTGTCGGAGGGTCAGTACTGAGGGTGTGCCGCACTGTCAGATGGTCAGTGCAGAGGGAGTGCTGCACTGTCAGAGGGTCAGTGCTGAGGGAGCGCCGCACTGTCGGAGGGTCAGTGCTGAGGGAGTGCCGCACTGTCGGAGGGTCAGTACTGAGGGAGTGGGCACTGTCGGAGGGTCAGTGCTGAGGGAGTGCCGCACTGTCAGAGGGTCAGTGCTGAGGGAGTGCTGCACTGTCGGAGGGTCAGTGCTGAGGGAGTGCTGCCCTGTCGGAGGGTCAGTACTGAGGGAGTGCCGCACTGTCGGAGGGTCAGTGCTGAGGGAGTGCCACACTGTCGGAGGGTCAGTGCTGAGGGGGCGCTACACAGTCAGAGGGTCAGTACTGAGGGGGTGCCACATTGTCGGAGGGTCAATGCTGAGGGAGTGCCGCACTGTCGGAGGGTCAGTACTGAGGGAGTGCCGCACTGTCGGAGGGTCAGTGCTGAGGGAGTGGGCACTGTTGGAGGGTCAGTGCTGAGGGAGTGCCACATTGTCAGGGGGTCAGTGCTGAGGGAGTGCCACACTGTCAGAGGGTCAGTGCTGAGGGAGCGCCGCACTGTCGGAGGGTCAGTGCTTAGGGAGTGCCACACTGTCAGAGGGTCAGTACTGAGGGAGTGGCACACTGTCGGGGGGTCAGTACTGAGGGAGTGCCGCACTGTCGGAGGGTCAGTGCTGAGGGATTGGGCACTGTCGGAGGGTCAGTGCTGAGGGAGTGCCGCACTGTCGGAGGGTCAGCGCTGAGAGATTGGGCACTGTCGGAGGGTCAGTGCTGAGGGAGTGCCACACTGTCGGAGGGTCAGTGCTGAGGGAGTGGGCACTGTCGGAGGGTCAGTGCTGAGGGATTGGGCACTGTCGGAGGGTCAGTGCTGAGGGAGTGCCACACTGTCAGAGGGTCAGTGCTGAGGGAGTGGGCACTGTCGGAGGGTCAGTGCTGAGGGATTGGGCACTGTCGGAGGGTCAGTGCTGAGGGATGCTGCACTGTTGGAGGGTCAGTACTGAGGGAGTGCTGCACTGTCAGAGGGTCAGTGCTGAGGGAGTGGGCACTGTCGGAGGGTCAGTGCTGAAGGATTGGGCACTGTCGGAGGGTCAGTGCTGAGGGAGTGCCGCACTGTCGGAGGGTCAGTGCTGAGAGACTGGGCACTGTCGGAGGATCAGTGCTGAGGGAGTGCCACACTGTCGGAGGGTCAGTGCTGAGGGAATGGGCACTGTTGGAGGGTCAGTGCTGAGGGATTGGGCACTGTCGGAGGGTCAGTACTGAGGGAATGCTGCACTGTCAGAGGGTCAGTGCTGAGGGAGTGCCGCACTGTCGGAGGGTCAGTGCTGAGGGGGCGCTACACTGTCAGAGGGTCAGTACTGAGGGAGTGCCGCACTGTCGGAGGGTCGGTGCTGAGGGAGTGCCGTACTATCGGAGGATCAGTACTGAGGGAGCACCGCACTGTCGGAGGGTCAGTGCTGAGGGAGTGCCACACTGTCGGAGGGTCAGTGCTGAGGGGGCGCTACACAGTCAGAGGGTCAGTACTGAGGGGGTGGGCACTGTCGGAGGGTCAGTGCTGAGGGAGTGCCACACTGTCAGGGGGTCAGTACTGAGGGAGTGCAACACTGTCAGAGGGTCAGTGCTGAGGGAGCGCCGCACTGTCGGAGGGTCAGTGCTGAGGGAGCGCTGCACTGTCGGAGGGTCAGTGCTGAGGGAGTGCCGCACTGTCGGAGGGTCAGTGCTGAGGGAATGGGCACTATCGGAGGGTCAGTTCTGAGGGAGTGGGCACTGTCAGCCGGTCAGTGCTGAGGGAACGCCGCACTGTTAGAGCGTCAGTGCTGAGGGAGTGCCACATTGTCGGAGGGTCAGTGCTGAGGGAGTGCCGCACTGTCGGGGGGTCAGTACTGAGGTCGTGCCACACTGTCAGAGGGTCAGTGCTGAGGGAGTGCCGCACTGTCGGAGGGTCAGTGCTGAGGGAGTGCCGCACTGTCAGAGGGTCAGTGCTGAGGGGATGGTCACTGTCGGAGGGTCAGTGCTGAGGGAGTGGGTACTGTCGGAGGGTCAGTACTGAGGGAGCGCCGCACTGTCGGAGGGTCAGTGCTGAGGGAGCGCTGCACTGTCGGAGGGTCAGTGCTGAGGGAGCGCTGCACTGTCGGAGGGTCAGTGCTGAAGGAGCGCCGCATTGTCGGGGCGTCAGTACTGAGGGAGTGCCGTACTATCGGAGGGTCAGTACTGAGGTCGTGCTGCACTGTCAGAGGGTCAGTGCTGAGGGAGCGCCGCACTGTCAGAGGGTCAGTGCTGAGGGGGTGGTCACTGTCGGAGGGTCAGTGCTGAGGGAGTGCCGCACTGTCGGAGGGTCAGTGCTGAGGGAGTGCTGCCCTGTCGGGGGGTCAGTACTGAGGGAGTGCTGCCCTGTCGGGGGGTCAGTACTGAGAGGGTGCTGCCCTGTCAGGGGATCAGTGAGAATGGATTCCCATGGATTGTAGAAAATGCAGCTGAACTCCTCCTTTTTGAGGACAATTCAGGAATCACTGACTCGTTATAAATGTCCTTTTGCTGTGAACCGATACAATAAAAGCCCATTCTTACTGACCCTCCGAAAGTGGATTGCTCTGTCTGCGCTGCGCCTGGTGTCTGGTGTGCACATTTGCTGAAATCGCTCTCAGGTTGGTATGACACACAGGGTGTCGGTGAGATTACAGATCCCTGAGCTGGAATCAACCTTTCCTCGTGCTGCCCTCTGCAGTGAGTCGTGTGACTGCAGCTTCTGAACGGGATGTGTTGTGCCAGAGTGAAAGCGACAGACACCTGGAGGGTGAGGAAGTGAGGGAACATTGCGTCTCACAGCCAGCAGTTTGTGTCAGGGAAAATGCAGCAGAGACTCGATTAATGGAAATGTTCAAGAGGGCGTTTGATGGTTATTTCGAGAGGTCTGTCAGAGAGATCAGTGCTTTATCACAATGTCTCTGAATGACTGGGAACAGGAAAGTGAACCATCAATATTCCAACATGAGAGCCAGTCACTGGACTGATGCTGAGTACAGAGGATCTGTCCAAGTATGGAGTGACTGTCCGAGTATAGAGGGACTGTCCGAATATAGAGGGACGGTCCGAGTACAGAGGGCATATCCGAGTATTGAGGAACTGTCTGAGTATAGTGGGACTGAGTATAGTGGGATTGAGTAGAGAGGGACTGAGTATAGAGTGACTGTACGAGTACAAAGGGACTGAGTATAGAGGGACTGAGTATAGAGGGACTGTCCGAGTATAGAGTGACTGAGTATAGAGGGACTGTCCGAGTGTAGAGGGACTGAGTATAGAGGGACTGTCCGAGTATAGAGTGACTGAGTATAGAGGGACTGTCCGAGTATAGAGTGACTGAGTATAGAGGGACTGTCCGAGTATAGAGTGACTGAGAATAGAGGGACTGTCCGAGTATAGAGGGACTGAGTATCGAGGGACTGCCCGAGTATAGAGGGACTGAGTATAGAGAGACGGTCCGAGTATAGAGGGAGTGAGTATAGAGGGACTGTCCGAGTATAGAGGGACAGAGTATACAGGGACTGTCCGAGTATAGAGGGACAGAGTATACAGGTACTGACCGAGTACAGAGGGACTGAGTATAGAGGGACTGAGTATAGAGGGACTGTCCGAGTTTAGAGTGACTGAGAATAGAGGGACTGTCCGAGTATAGAGGGACTGTGTATAGAGGGACTGTCCGAGTATAGAGGGACTGAGTATAGAGGGACGGTCCGAGTATAGAGTGACTGAGAATAGAGGGACTGTCCGAGTATAGAGGGACTGTGTTTTGAGGGACTGCCCGAGTATAGAGGGACTGAGGAGAGAGGGACTGTCCGAGTATAGAGGGACTGAGTATCGAGGGACTGCCCGAGTATAGAGGGACTGAGTATCGAGGGACTGTCCGAGTAAAGAGGGACTGAGTATAGAGGGACTGCCCGAGTATAGAGGGACTGAGTATAGAGAGACTGTCCGAGTATAGAGGGACTGAGTATAGAGGGACTGTCCGAGTATAGAGTGACTGAGTATAGAGGGACTGTCTAAGTAAAGAGGGACTGAGTATAGAGAGACTGTCCGAGTATAGAGGGACTGAGTATAGAGGGACTGAGTATAGAGGGACTGTCCGAGTTTAGAGGAACTGAGTATAGCGGGACTGTCCGAGTATAGAGGGACTGAGTACAGAGGGACTGAGTATAGAGGGACTGTCCGAGTACAGAGGGACTGAGTACAGAGGGACTGTCCGAGTATAGAGTGACTGAGTACAGAGGGACTGAGTATAGAGGGACTGTACGAGTACAGAGGGACTGAGTATAGAGGGACTGAGTATAGAGGGACTGTCCGAGTTTCGAGGGACTGAGTATAGAGGGACTGAGTATAGCGGACTGTCCGAGTATAGGGGGACAGAGTATAGAGGTACTGAGTATAGACAGACTGAGTATAGAGGGACTGTCCGAGTATAGAGTGACTGAGTATAGAGGGACTGTCCGAGTATAGAGGGACTGAGTATAGAGGGACTGTCCGAGTATAGAGGGACTGTCCGAGTATAGAGGGACTGAGTATAGAGGGACTGAGTATAGAGGGACTGTACGAGTATAGAGGGACTGAGTACAGAGGGACTGAGTATAGAGAGACTGTCCGGGTATAGAGGGACTGAGTATAGAGGGACTGAGTATAGAGGGACTGAGTATAGAGGGACTGTCCGAGTATAGAGTGACTGAGTATAGAGGGACTGAGTATAGAGGGACTGTCCGAGTATAGAGTGACTGTGTATAGAGAGACTGAGTATAGAGGGACTGTACGAGTATAGAGTGACTGAGAATAGAGGGATTGTCTGAGTATAGAGTGACTGAGTATAGAGGGACTGTCCGAGTATAGAGGGACTGAGTATAGAGGTACTGAGTATAGACAGACTGTCCGAGTATAGAGTGACTGAGTATAGAGGGACTTTCCGAGTATAGGGGGACTGAGTATAGAGGTACTGAGTATAGACAGACTGTCCGAGTATAGAGGGACTGAGTATAGAGGGACTGTCCGAGTACAAAGGGACTGAGTATAGCGAGACTGTCCGGGTATAGAAGGACTGAGTATAGAGGGACTGTACGAGTATAGAGGGACTGAGTATAGAGGGACTGAGTATAGAGGGACTGAGTATAGAGGGACTGAGTAGAGAGGGACGGTCCGAGTATAGAGTGACTGAGTATAGAGGTACTGTCCGAGTATAGAGTGACTGAGTATAGAGGGACTGTCCGAGTGTAGAGGGACTGAGTATAGAGGGACTGAGTATAGAGGGACTGTCCGAGTTTAGAGGGACTGAGTATAGCGGGACTGTCCGAGTATAGAGCGACTGTCCGAGTATAGAGGGACTGAGTATAGAGGGACTGTCCGAGTGTAGAGGGACTGAGTATAGAGGGACTGTCCGAGTATAGAGGGACTGTCTGAATATAGAGTGACTGAGTATAGAGAGACTGTCTGAGTATAGAGGGACTGAGTATAGAGGGACTGTCCGAGTATAGAGTGACTGAGTATAGAGGGACTGTCCGAGTATAGAGTGACTGAGTATAGAGGGACTGTCCGAGTATAGAGTGACTGAGAATAGAGGGAGTGTCCGAGTATAGAGGGACTGTGTATAGAGAGACTGTCCGAGTATAGAAGGACTGAATATAGAGGGACTGTCCGAGGAGAGAGGGACTGAGTATCGAGGGACTGCCCGAGTATAGAGGGACTGAGTATAGAGGGACTGTCCAAGTATAGAGTGACTGAGTATAGAGGGACTGTCCGAGTATAGAGTGACTGAGAATAGAGGGACTGTCTGAGTATAGAGGGACTGTGTATAGAGAGACTGTCCGAGTATAGAAGGACTGAGTATAGAGAGACTGTCCGAGTATAGAGGGAGTGAGTATAGAGGGACTGTCCGAGTATAGAGGGACAGAGTATACAGGGACTGTCCGAGTATAGAGGGACAGAGTATACAGGGACTGACCGAGTACAGAGGGACTGAGTATAGAGAGACTGTACGAGTATAGAGGGACTGTCCGAGTTTTGAGTGACTGAGAATAGAGGGACTGTCCGAGTATAGAGGGACTGTGTATAGAGGGACTGTCCGAGTATAGAGGGACTGAGTATAGAGGGACGGTCCGAGTATAGAGTGACTGAGAATAGAGGGACTGTCCGAGTATAGAGGGACTGTGTTTTGAGGGACTGCCCGAGTATAGAGGGACTGAGTATAGAGGGACTGTCCGAGTATAGAGGGACTGTCCGAGTATAGAGGGACTGAGTATAGAGGGACTGTCCGCGTATAGAGGGACTGAGTATCGAGGGACTGCCCGAGTATAGAGGGGCTGAGTATCGAGGGACTGTCCGAGTATAGAGGGACTGAGTATAGAGGGACTGTCCGAGTATAGAGGGACTGAGTATAGAGGCACTGTCCGAGTAAAGAGGGACTGAGTATAGAGAGACTGTCCGAGTATAGAGGGACTGAGTATAGAGGGACTGTCTAAGTAAAGAGGGACTGAGTATAGAGAGACTGTCCGAGTATAGAGTGACTGAGTATACAGAGACTGTACGAGTACAAAGGATCTGAGTATAGAGGGACTGTCCGGGTATAGAAGGACTGAGTATAGAGGGACTGTCCGAGTATAGAGGGACTGTCCGAGTATAGAGGGACTGTCCGAGTATAGAGGGACTGAGTATAGAGGGACTGAGTATAGAGGGACTGTCGGGGTATAGAGGGACTGAGTAAGAAAGGACTGTCCAAGTGTAGAGAGACTGAGTATATAGGGACAGAGTATAGAGGGACTGCCCGAGTATAGAGGAACTGTACGAGTATAGAGGGACTGAGTATGGAGAGACTGTCTGAGTATAGAGGGACTGAGTATAGAGAGACTGTCCGAGTATAGAGGGACTGAGTATAGAGGGACTGTCCGAGTATAGAGGGACTGTCCGAGTATAGAGGGACTGAGTAAAGAGAGACTGTCCGAGTATAGAGGGACTGAGTATAGCGGGACTGTCCGAGTATAGAGGGACTGAGTATAGAGGGACTGTCCGAGTATAGAGGGACTGAGTATAGAGGGACTGTCCGAGTATAGAGGGACTGAGTATAGAGGGACTGAGTATAGAGGGACTAAGTATAGAGGGACTGTCCGAGTATAGAGTGACTGAGTATAGAGGGACTGAGTATAGAGGGACTGTCCGAGTTTAGAGGGACTGAGTATAGCGGGAGTGTCCGAATATAGAGGGACTGTCCGAGTATAGAGGGACTGAGTATAGAGGGACTGTCCGAGTTTAGAGTGACTGAGAATAGAGGGACTGTCCGAGTATAGAGGGACTGAGTATAGAGGGACTGAGTATAGAGGGACTGTCCGAGTTTAGAGTGACTGAGAATAGAGGGACTGTCCGAGTATAGAGGGACTGAGTATAGAGGGACTGAGTATAGAGGGACTGTCCGAGTATAGAAGGACTGTCCGAGTATAGAGGGACTGTCCGAGTATAGAGGGACTGTCCGAGTATAGAGGGACTGAGTATAGAGGGACTGAGTATAGAGGGACTGTCGGGGTATAGAGGGACTGAGTATAGAGAAACTGTCGGGGTATAGAGGGACTGAGTAAGAAGGGACTGTCCAAGTGTAGAGAGACTGAGTATATAGGGACAGAGTATAGAGGGACTGTACGAGTATCGAGGGACTGAGTATGGAGAGACTGTCCGAGTATAGAGGGACTGAGTATAGAGGGACTGTCCGAGTATAGAGGGACTGTCCGAGTATAGAGGGACTGAATATAGAGAGACTGTCCGAGTATAGAGGGACTGAGTATAGCGGGACTGTCCGAGTATAGAGGGACTGAGTATAGAGGGACTGTCCGAGTATAGAGGGACTGAGTATAGAGGGACTGTCCGAGTATAGAGGGACTGAGTATAGAGGGACTGAGTATAGAGGGACTAAGTATAGAGGGACTGTCCGAGTATAGAGTGACTGAGTACAGAGAGACTGTACGAGTATAGAGGGACTGAGTATAGAGGGACTGTCCGAGTATAGAGGGACTGAGTATAGAGGGACTGAGTATAGAGAGACTGTCCGAGTTTAGAGGGACTGAGTATAGCGGGAGTGTCCGAATATAGAGGGACTGTCCGAGTATAGAGGGACTGAGTATAGAGGGACTGTCCGAGTTTAGAGTGACTGAGAATAGAGGGACTGTCCGAGTATAGAGGGACTGAGTATAGAGGGACTGAGTATAGAGGGACTGTCCGAGTTTAGAGTGACTGAGAATAGAGGGACTGTCCGAGTATAGAGGGACTGAGTATAGAGGGACTGAGTATAGAGGGACTAAGTATAGAGGGACTGTCCGAGTATAGAGTGACTGAGTACAGAGAGACTGTACGAGTATAGAGGGACTGTGTATAGAGGGACTGTCCGAGTTTAGAGGGACTGAGTATAGCGGGAGTGTCCGAATATAGAGGGACTGTCCGAGTATAGAGGGACTGAGTATAGAGGGACTGTCCGGGTTTAGAGTGACTGAGAATAGAGGGACTGTCCGAGTATAGAGGGACTGAGTATAGAGGGACTGAGTATAGAGGGACTGTCCGAGTATAGAGGGACTGTCCGAGTATTGAGGGACTGAGTATAGCGGACTGTCCGAGTATAGAGGGACTGAGTATAGAGGGACTTTCCGAGTATAGGGGGACTGAGTATAGAGGGACTGAGTATAGAGAGACTGTACGAGTATAGAGGGACTGAGTATAGAGATACTGAGTATAGACAGACTGTCCGAGTATTGAGGGACTGAGTATAGCGGACTGTCCGAGTATAGAGTGACTGAGTATAGAGGGACTGTCCGAGTATAGAGGGACTGAGTATAGAGGGACTGCCCGAGTATAGAGGGACTGAGTATAGAGGGACTGTCCGAGTATAGAGGGAGTGAGTATAGAGGGACTGTCCGAGTATAGAAGGACTGAGTATAGAGGGACTGTCCGAGTATAGAGAGACTGTCCGAGTATAGAGGGACTGAGTATAGAGGGACTGTCCAAGTATAGAGGGACTGAGTATAGAGAGACTGTACGAGTAAAAACTGACTGAGTTTAGAGGAACTGTCCGAGTACAGAGGGACTGAGTATAGAGGGACTGTACGAGTTGAGAGGGACTGAGTATAGAGGGACTGTCCGAGCATAGAGTGACTGAGTATAGAGGGACTGTCCGAGTATAGAGTGACTGAGTATAGAGGGACTGTCCGAGTATAGAGGGACTGAGTATAGAGGGACTGTCCGAGTATAGAGGGAGTGAGTATAGAGGGATTGTCCGAGTATAGAGTGACTGAGTATAGAGGGACTGTCCGAGCATAGAGTGACTGAGTATAGAGGGACTGTCCGAGTATAGAGTGACTGAGTATAGAGGGACTGTCCAAGTATAGGGGGAGTGTCTGAGTATAGAGGGACTGCCCGAGTATAGAGGGACTGAGTGTAGAGGGACTGTCCGAGTATAGAGGGAGTGAGTATAGAGGGACTGTCCGAGTATAGAAGGACTGAGTATAGAGGGACTGTCCGAGTATAGAGAGACTGTCCGAGTATAGAGGGACTGTCCAAGTATAGAGGGACTGAGTATAGAGAGACTGTACGAGTAAAAACTGACTGAGTTTAGAGGAACTGTCCGAGTATAGAGGGACTGAGTATAGAGGGACTGTACGAGTTGAGAGGGACTGAGTATAGAGGGACTGTCCGAGCATAGAGTGACTGAGTATAGAGGGACTGTCCGAGTATAGAGTGACTGAGTATAGAGGGACTGTCCGAGTATAGAGGGACTGAGTATAGAGGGACTGTCCGAGTATAGAGGGAGTGAGTATAGAGGGATTGTCCGAGTATAGAGTGACTGAGTATAGAGGGACTGTCCGAGCATAGAGTGACTGAGTATAGAGGGACTGTCCGAGTATAGAGTGACTGAGTATAGAGGGACTGTCCAAGTATAGGGGGAGTGTCTGAGTATAGAGGGACTGCCCGAGTATAGAGGGACTGAGTATAGAGGGACTGTACGAGTACAAAGGGACTGAGTCTTGAGGGACTGTACGAGCATAGAGGGACTGAGTATAGAGAGATTGTCCGAGTATAGAGGGACTGTCAAAGTATAGAGGGACTGAGTATAGAGAGACTGTCCGAGTATAGAGGGACTGTCCGAGTATAGAGTGACTGAGTATAGAGGGACTGTCCGAGTATCGAGTGACTAAGTATAGAGGGACTGAGTATAGTGAGACTGTCCGAGTATAGAGGGACTGTCCGAGTATAGAGTGACTGAGTATAGAGGGACTGAGTATAGAGGGACTGTCAATGTATAGAGGGACTGAGTATAGAGGGACTGTCCGAGCATAGAGTGACTGAGTATAGAGGGACTGTCCGAGTATAGAGTGACTGAGTATAGAGGGACTGTCCGAGTATAGAGGGACTGAGTATAGAGGGACTGTCCGAGTATAGAGGGAGTGTCCGAGTATAGAGGGTCTGCCCGGGTATAGAGGGACTGAGTATAGAGGGACTGTACGAGTACAAAGGGACTGAGTCTTGAGGGACTGTCCGAGTATAGAGGGACTGAGTATAGAGAGACTGTACGAGTAAAAACCGACTGAGTATAGAGGGACTGTCCAAGTATAGAGTGACTGAGTACAGAGGAACTGTCCGAGTATAGAGGGACTGAGTATAGAGGGACTGCCGAGTATAGAGGAACTGTCCGAGTATAGAGGGACTGAGTATGGAGTGACTGTCCGGGTATAGAGGGACTGAGTTTAGAGAGACTGTCCGAGTATAGAGGGACTGAGTATAGAGGGACTGTACGAGTATAGAGGGACTGAGTATAGAGAGACTGTCCGAGTATAGAGGGACTGTCAAAGTATAGAGGGACTGAGTATAGAGAGACTGTCCGAGTATAGAGGGACTGAGTATAGAGTGACTGAGTATAGAGGGACTGTCCGAGTAGCGAGTGACTGAGTATAGAGGGACTGAGTATAGAGAGACTGCCCGAGTATATAGTGACTGTCAAAGTATAGAGGGACTTAGTATAGAGAGACTGCCCGAGTTTCGAGGGACTGAGTATAGAGGGACTGTCCGAGTATAGAGGGACTGAGTAAAGAGTGACTGAGTATAGAGAGACTGTCCGAGTATAGAGTGACTGAGTATAGAGGCACTGTCCGAGTATAGAGGGACTGAGTATAGAGGGACTGAGTATAGAGGGACTGTCCGAGTATGGAGTGACTGAGTATAGAGCGACTGTCCGAGTATAGAGGGACTGAGTATAGAGGGACTGTCCGAGTACAGAGGAACTGAGTATAGAGGGACCGAGTATAGAGGGACTGAGTATAGAGGGACTGTCCGAGTACAGAGGGAATGAGTATAGAGGGACTGTCCGAGTATAGAGGGACTGAGTATAGAGGGACTGAGTATAGAGGGACTGTCCGAGTATAGAGGGACTGAGTATAGAGGGACCGAGTATAGAGGGACTGAGCATAGAGGGACTGTCCGAGTTTCGAGGGAGTGAGTATAGAGGGACTGAGTATAGAGGGACTGAGTATAGAGGGACTGTACGAGTATAGAGGGACTGAGTATAGAGGTGACTGAGTATAGACAGACTGTCCGAGTATTGAGGGACTGAGTATAGCGGACTGTCCGAGTATAGAGTGACTGAGTATAGAGGGACTGTCCGAATATAGAGGGACTGAGTACAGAGGTACTGAGTATAGACAGACTGTCCGAGTATAGAGGGACTGAGTATAGCGGACTGTCCGAGTACAAAGGGACTGAGTATAGAGAGACAGTCCGGGTATAGAAGGACAGAGTATAGAGGGACTGTCCAAGTATAGAGGGAATGAGTATAGAGAGACTGTCCGAGTATAGAGAGACTGAGTATTGAGGGACTCTACGAGTATAGAGGGACTGTCCAAGTATAGAGGGACTGCGTATAGAGAGACTGTCCGAGTATAGAGAGACTGAGTATTGAGGGACTGCCCGAGTATAGAGGAACTGTCCAAGTATAGAGGGACTGAGTTTAGAGAGACTGTCCGAGTATAGAGGGACTGTCCAAGTATAGAGGGACTGAGTATAGAGAGACTGTCCGAGTATAGAGGGACTGTCCAAGTATAGAGTGACTGAGTATAGAGGGACTGTACGAGTATAGAGGGACTGAGTATAGAGAGACTGTCTGAGTATAGAGGGACTGTCCAAGAAAAGAGGGACTGAGTATAGAGAGACTGTACGAGTACAAAGGGACTGAGTATAGTGGGACTGTCTGAGTATAGAGGGACTGAGTATAGAGGGACTGTCCGAGTACAGAGGGACTGAGTATAGAGGGACCGAGTATAGAGGGACTGAGTATAGAGAGACTGTCCGAGTACAGAGGGACTGAGTACAGAGGGACTGAGTATAGAGGGACTGTCCGAGTATAGAGGGACTGAGTATAGAGGGACCGAGTATAGAGGGACTGAGTATAGAGGAACTATCCGAGTTTCGAGGGACTGAGTATAGAGGGACTGAGTATAGAGAGACTGTACGAGTATAGAGTGACTGAGTATAGAGGGACTGTCTGAGTATAGAGTGACTGAGTATAGAGGGACTGTCCGAGTATAGAGGGACTGAGTATAGAGAGACTGTCCGAGTATAGAGGGACTGTCCGAGTATAGAGTGACTGAGTATAGAGGGACTGTCCGAGTATAGAGTGACTGAGTATAGAGAGACTGTCCGAGCATAGAGTGACTGAGTATAGAGGGACTGTCCGAGTACAGAGGGAGTGTCCGAGTATTGAGGGACTGAGTATAGAGGGACTGATTATAGAGGGACTGTCCGAGTATAGAGTGACTGAGTATAGAGGGAGTGAGTATAGAGAGACTGTCCGGGTTTAGAGGGACTGAGTACAGCGGGACTGTCCGAGTATAGAGGGACTGTCCGAGTATAGAGGGACTGAGTATAGAGGGACTGTCCGAGTACAGAGGAACTGAGTATAGAGGGACCGAGTATAGAGGGACTGAGTATAGAGGGACTGTCCGAGTACAGAGGGAATGAGTATAGAGGGACTGTCCGAGTATAGAGGGACTGAGTATAGAGGGACTGAGTACAGAGGGACTGAGTATAGAGGGACTGTCCGAGTATAGAGGGACTGAGTATAGAGGGACCGAGTATAGAGGGACTGAGCATAGAGGGACTGTCCGAGTACAGAGGGAATGAGTATAGAGGGACTGTCCGAGTATAGAGGGACTGAGTATAGAGGGACTGAGTACAGAGGGACTGAGTATAGAGGGACTGTCCGAGTATAGAGGGACTGAGTATAGAGGGACCGAGTATAGAGGGACTGAGCATAGAGGGACTGTCCGAGTTTCGAGGGACTGAGTACAGAGGGACTGAGTATAGAGAGACTGTACGAGGAAAGGGTGACTGAGTATAGAGAGACTGTCTGAGTATAGAGGGACTGAGTATAGAGGTACTGAGTATAGACAGACTGTCCGAGTATTGAGGGACTGAGTATAGCGGACTGTCCGAGTACAGAGGGACTGAGTATAGAGGGACTGCCCGAGTATAGAGTGACTGAGTATAGAGGGACTCAGAAAAGAGGGACTGTCCGAGTGTAGAGGGACTGAGTATATAGGGACTGTCCGAGTATAGAGGGACTGTCCGAGTATAGAGGGGCTGAGTATAGAGGGACTGTACGAGTACAGAGGGACTGAGTATAGAGGGACTGAGTATAGAGGGACTGTCCGAGTATAGAGGGACTGTCCGAGTATAGAGGGGCTGAGTATAGAGGGACTGTACGAGTACAGAGGGACTGAGTATAGAGGGACTGAGTATAGTGGGACTGAGGATAGAGGGACTGTCCGAGTATAGAGGGACTGAGTATAGAGGGACTGTCCGAGTATAGAGGGGCTGAGTATAGTGGGACTCTACGAGCACAGAGGGACTGAGTATAGAGGGACTGAGTATAGAGGGACTGAGGATAGAGAGACTGTCCGAGAACAGAGGGACTGAGTATAGAGGGACTGAGTATAGAGGGACTGAGTATGGAGGGACTGAGCATAGAGGGACTGTCCGAGTACAGAGGGACTGAGTATAGAGGGACTGATGATCGAGGGACTGAGTATAGAGGGACTGTCCGAGTATAGAGGGACTGAGTATAGAGGGACTGAGTATAGAGGGACTGAGAATAGAGGGACTGTCCGAGAATAGAGGGACTGAGTATAGAGGGACTGAGTATAGAGGGACTGAGTATGGAGGGACTGTCCGAGTATAGAGGGACTGAGTATAGAGGGACTGATTATAGAGGGACTGAGTATAGAGGGACTGTACGAGTACAGAGGGACTGAGTATAGAGGGACTGAGTATATGTGGACTGTCCGAGTATAGAGGGAGTGAGTATAGAGGGGCTGTCCGAGTATAGAGTGACTGAGTATAGAGGGACTGTCCGAGTATAGAGTGACTGAGTATAGAGGGACTGTCCGAGTATAGAGGGACTGAGTATAGAGGGACTGAGTATAGGGGGACTGTCCGAGTTTAGAGGGACTGAGTATAGCGGGACTGTCAGAGTATAGAGCGACTGTCCGAGTATTGAGGGACTGAGTATAGCGGACTGTCCGAGTATAGAGGGACTGAGTATAGAGGGACTGTCCGAATATAGAGGGACTGAGTACAGAGGTACTGAGTATAGACAGACTGTCCGAGTATAGAGGGACTGAGTATAGCGGACTGTCCGAGTACAAAGGGACTGAGTATAGAGAGACTGTCCGGGTATAGAAGGACAGAGTATAGAGGGACTGTCCGAGTATAGAGGGACTGAGTATAGAGAGACTGTCCGAGTATAGAGAGACTGAGTATTGAGGGACTGCCCGAGTATAGAGGAACTCTCCAAGTATAGAGGGACTGAGTATAGAGAGGCTGTCCGAGTATAGAGTGACTGAGTATAGAGGGACTCTACGAGTATAGAGGGACTGTCCAAGTATAGAGGGACTGCGTATAGAGAGACTGTCCGAGTATAGAGTGACTGAGTATAGAGGGACTCTACGAGTATAGAGGGACTGTCCAAGTATAGAGGGACTGCGTATAGAGAGACTGTCCGAGTATAGAGAGACTGAGTATTGAGGGACTGCCCGAGTATAGAGGAACTGTCCAAGTATAGAGGGACTGAGTTTAGAGAGACTGTCCGAGTATAGAGTGACTGAGTATAGAGGGACTGTACGAGTATAGAGGGACTGAGTATAGAGAGACTGTCTGAGTATAGAGGGACTGTCCAAGTATAGAGGGACTGAGTATAGAGAGACTGTCCGAGTATACAGGGACTGTCCGAGTATAGAGGTACTGAGTATAGAGGGACTGTCCGAGTATAGAGTGACTGAGTATAGAGGGACTGTCCGAGTATAGAGTGACTGAGTATAGAGAGACTGTCCGAGCATAGAGTGACTGAGTATAGAGGGACTGTCCGAGTATAGAGTGACTGAGTATAGAGGGACTGTCCGAGTATAGAGGGAGTGTCCGAGTATAGAGGGACTGTCCGAGTATAGAGGGAGTGTCCGAGTATAGAGGGACTGTACGAGTATAGAGGGACTGAGTATAGAGAGACTGTACGAGTACAAAGGGACTGAGTATAGAGGGACTGTCTGAGTATAGAGGGACTGAGTATAGAGGGACTGTCCGAGTACAGAGGGACTGAGTATAGAGGGACCGAGTATAGAGGGACTGAGTATAGAGAGACTGTCCGAGTACAGAGGGACTGAGTACAGAGGGACTGAGTATAGAGATACTGTCCGAGTATAGAGGGACTGAGTATAGAGGGACCGAGTTTAGAGGGACTGAGTATAGAGGAACTGTCCGAGTTTCGAGGGACTGAGTATAGAGGGACTGAGTATAGAGAGACTGTACGAGTATAGAGTGACTGAGTATAGAGGGACTGTCTGAGTATAGAGTGACTGAGTATAGAGGGACTGTCCGAGTATAGAGGGACTGAGTATAGAGAGACTGTCCGAGTATAGAGGAACTGTCTGAGTATAGAGGGACTGAGTATAGAGGGACTGTCCGAGTATAGAGTGACTGAGTATAGAGGGACTGTCCGAGTATAGAGTGACTGAGTATAGAGAGACTGTCCGAGCATAGAGTGACTGAGTATAGAGGGACTGTCCGAGTACAGAGGGAGTGTCCGAGTATTGAGGGACTGAGTATAGAGGGACTGATTATAGAGGGACTGTCCGAGTATAGAGTGAATGAGTATAGAGGGAGTGAGTATAGAGAGACTGTCCGGATTTAGAGGGACTGAGTATAGCGGGACTGTCCGAATATAGAGGGACTGTCCGAGTATAGAGGGACTGAGTATAGAGGGACTATCCGAGTATAGAGGGACTGAGTATAGAGGGACTGTCCGAGTACAGAGGAACTGAGTATAGAGGTACCGAGTATAGAGGGACTGAGTATAGAGGGACTGTCCGAGTACAGAGGGAATGAGTATAGAGGGACTGTCCGAGTATAGAGGGACTGAGTATAGAGGGACTGAGTACAGAGGGACTGAGTATAGAGGGACTGTCCGAGTATAGAGGGACTGAGTATAGAGGGACCGAGTATAGAGGGACTGAGTATAGAGGGACTGTCCGAGTTTCGAGGGACTGAGTACAGAGGGACTGAGTATAGAGAGACTGTACGAGGAAAGGGTGACTGAGTATAGAGGGACTGTCTGAGTATAGAGTGACTGAGTAGAGAGGAACTGTCCGAGTATAGAGGGACTGAGTATAGAGGTACTGAGTATAGACAGACTGTCTGAGTATTGAGGGACTGAGTATAGCGGACTGTCCGAGTACAGAGGGACTGAGTATAGAGGGACTGCCCGAGTATAGAGTGACTGAGTATAGAGGGACTCAGAAAAGAGGGACTGTCCGAGTGTAGAGGGACTGAGTATATAGGGACTGTCCGAGTATAGAGGGACTGTCCGAGTATAGAGGGGCTGAGTATAGAGGGACTGTACGAGTACAGAGGGACTGAGTATAGAGGGACTGAGTATAGAGGGACTGTCCGAGTATAGAGGGACTGTCCGAGTATAGAGGGGCTGAGTATAGAGGGACTGTCCGAGTATAGAGGGACTGTCCGAGTATAGAGGGGCTGAGTAAAAGGGACTGTACGAGTACAGAGGGACTGAGTATAGAGGGACTGAGTATAGTGGGACTGAGGATAGAGGGACTGTCCGAGTATAGAGGGACTGAGTATAGAGGGACTGTCCGAGTATAGAGGGACTGAGTATAGTGGGACTCTACGAGCACAGAGGGACTGAGTATAGAGGGACTGAGTATAGAGGGACTGAGTATAGAGAGACTGTCCGAGAACAGTGGGACTGAGTATAGAGGGACTGAGTATAGAGGGACTGAGTATGGAGGGACTGAGCATAGAGGGACTGTACGAGTACAGAGGGACTGAGTATAGAGGGACTGATGATCGAGGGACTGAGTATAGAGTGACTGTCCGAGTATAGAGGGACTGAGTATAGAGGGACTGAGTATAGAGGGACTGAGAATAGAGGGACTGTCCGAGAATAGAGGCACTGAGTATAGAGGGACTGAGTATAGAGGGACTGAGTATGGAGGGACTGTCCGAGTATAGAGGGACTGAGTATAGAGGGACTGATTATCGAGGGACTGAGTATAGAGGGACTGTACGAGTACAGAGGGACTGAGTATAGAGGGACTGAGTATAGAAGGACTGTCCGAGTATAGAGGGAGTGAGTATAGAGGGGCTGTCCGAGTATAGAGTGACTGAGTATGGAGGGACTGTCCGAGTATAGAGTGACTGAGTATAGAGGGACTGTCCGAGTATAGAGGGACTGAGTATAGAGGGACTGAGTATAGAGGGACTGTCCGAGTTTAGAAGGACTGAGTATAGCGGGACTGTCCGAGTATAGAGCGACTGTCCAAGTATAGAGGGACTGAGTATAGAGGGACTGAGTATAGAGGGACTGTCCGAGTATAGAGGGACTGAGTATAGAGGGACTGTCCGAGTATAGAGGGACTGAGTATAGAGGGACTGAGTATAGAGGGACTGTCCGAGTACAGAGGGACTGAGTATAGAGGGACCGAGTATAGAGGGACTGAGTATAGAGGGACTGTCAGAGTATAGAGGGACTGAGTATAGAGGGACCGAGTATAGAGGGACTGTCCGAGTACAGAGGGACTGAGTATAGAGGGACCGAGTATAGAGGGACTGAGTATAGAGGGACTGTCCGAGTACAGAGGGACTGAGTATAGAGGGACTGTCCGAGTATAGAGGGACTGAGTATAGTGGGACTGAGTACAGAGGGACTGAGTATAGAGGGACTGTCCGAGTACAGAGGGACTGAGTATAGAGGGACCGAGTATAGAGGGACTGAGTATAGAGGGACTGTCCGAGTTTCGAGGGACTGAGTATAGAGGGACTGAGTATAGAGAGACTGTACGAGTATAGAGTGACTGAGTATAGAGGGACTGAGTATAGAGGGACTGAGTATAGAGGGACTGTCCGAGTACAGAGGGACTGAGTATAGAGGGACCGAGTATAGAGGGACTGAGTATAGAGGGACTGTCCGAGTATAGAGGGACTGAGTATAGAGGGACCGAGTATAGTGGGACTGTCCGAGTACAGAGGGACTGAGTATAGAGGGACCGAGTATAGAGGGACTGAGTATAGAGGGACTGTCCGAGTACAGAGGGACTGAGTATAGAGGGACTGTCCGAGTATAGAGGGACTGAGTATAGAGAGACTGTCCGAGTATAGTGGGACTGAGTACAGAGGGACTGAGTATAGAGGGACTGTCCGAGTATAGAGGGACTGAGTATAGAGGGACCGAGTATAGAGGGACTGAGTATAGAGGGACTGTACGAGTATAGAGTGACTGAGTATAGAGGGACTGAGTATAGAGAGACTGTACGAGTATAGAGTGACTGAGTATAGACAGACTGTCCGAGTATTGAGGGACTGAGTATAGCGGACTGTCCGAGTATGGAGAGACTGAGTATAGAGGGACTGTCTGAGTATAGAGTGACTGAATAGAGAGGGACTGTCCGAGTATAGAGGGACTGAGTATAGCGGACTGTCCGAGTACAGAGGGACTGAGTATAGAGGGACTGCCTGAGTATAGAGGGACTGAGTAGAGAGAGACCATCCGAGTATAGAGTGACTGAGTATAGAGGGACTGTCCGAGTGTAGAGGGACTGAGTGTATAGGGACTGTCCGCGTATAGAGGGACTGTCCGAGTATAGAGGGACTGTCCGAGTATAGAGGGGCTGAGTATAGAGGGACTGTACGAGTACAGAGGGACTGAGTATAGAGGGACTGAGTATAGTGGGACTGAGGATAGAGGGACTGTCCGAGTATAGAGGGACTGAGTATAGAGGGACTGTCCGAGTATAGAGGGACTGAGTATAGTGGGACTCTACGAGCACAGAGGGACTGAGTATAGAGGGACTGAGTATAGAGGGACTGAGTATAGAGAGACTGTCCGAGAACAGAGGGACTGAGTATAGAGGGACTGAGTATAGAGGAACTGAGTATGGAGGGACTGAGCATAGAGGGACTGTACGAGTACAGAGGGACTGAGTATAGAGGGACTGATGATCGAGGGACTGAGTATAGAGTGACTGTCCGAGTATAGAGGGACTGAGTATAGAGGGACTGAGTATAGAGTGACTGTCCGAGTATAGAGGGACTGAGAATAGAGGGACTGTCCGAGAATAGAGGGACTGAGAATAGAGGGACTGTCCGAGAATAGAGGGACTGAGTATAGAGGGACTGAGTATAGAGGGACTGAGTATAGAGAGACTGTACGAGTATAGAGGGACTGAGTATAGAGAGATTGTACGAGTACAAAGGGACTGAGTATAGAGGGACTGTCTGAGTACAGAGGGACTGAGTCTAGAGGGACTGAGTATAGAGGGACTGTCCGAGTACAGAGGGACTGAGTATAGAGGGACCGAGTATAGAGGGACTGAGTATAGAGAGACTGTTCGAGTACAGAGGAACTGAGTACAGAGGGACTGAGTATAGAGGGACCGAGTATAGAGGGACTGAGTATAGAGGAACTGTCCGAGTTTCGAGGGACTGAGTATAGAGGGACTGAGTATAGAGAGACTGTACGAGTATAGAGTGACTGAGTATAGAGGGACTGTCTGAGTATAGAGTGACTGAGTATAGAGGGACTGTCCGAGTATAGAGGGACTGAGTATAGAGAGACTGTCCGAGTATAGAGGAACTGTCTGAGTATAGAGGGACTGAGTATAGAGGGACTGTCCGAGTATAGAGTGACTGAGTATAGAGGGACTGTCCGAGTATAGAGTGACTGAGTATAGAGAGACTGTCCGAGCATAGAGTGACTGAGTATAGAGGGACTGTCCGAGTACAGAGGGAGTGTCCGAGTATTGAGGGACTGAGTATAGAGGGACTGATTATAGAGGGACTGTCCGAGTATAGAGTGACTGAGTATAGAGGGAGTGAGTATAGAGAGACTGTCCGGGTTTAGAGGGACTGAGTATAGCGGGACTGTCCGAGTATAGAGGGACTGTCCGAGTATAGAGGGACTGAGTATAGAGGGACTGTCCGAGTATAGAGGGACTGAGTATAGAGGGACTGTCCGAGTACAGAGGAACTGAGTATAGAGGGACCGAGTATAGAGGGACTGAGTATAGAGGGACTGTCCGAGTACAGAGGGAATGAGTATAGAGGGACTGTCCGAGAATAGAGGGACTGAGTATAGAGGGACTGAGTACAGAGGGACTGAGTATAGGGGGACTGTCCGAGTATAGAGGGACTGAGTATAGAGGGACCGAGTATAGAGGGACTGAGCATAGAGGGACTGTCCGAGTTTCGAGGGACTGAGTACAGAGGGACTGAGTATAGAGAGACTGTACGAGGAAAGGGTGACTGAGTATAGAGGGACTGTCTGAGTATAGAGTGACTGAGTAGAGAGGAACTGTCCGAGTATAGAGGGACTGAGTATAGAGGTACTGAGTATAGACAGACTGTCCGAGTATTGAGGGACTGAGTATAGAGGGACTGCCCGAGTATAGAGTGACTGAGTATAGAGGGACTCAGAAAAGAGAGACTGTCCGAGTATAGAGTGACTGAGTATAGAGGGACTGTACGAGTATAGAGGGACTGAGTATAGAGAGACTGTCTGAGTATAGAGGGACTGTCCAAGTATAGAGGGACTGAGTATAGAGAGACTGTCCGAGTATACAGGGACTGTCCGAGTATAGAGGGACTGAGTATAGAGGGACTGAGTATAGAGAGACTGTCCGAGTATACAGGGACTGTCCGAGTACAGAGGGACTGAGTATAGAGGGACTGTCCGAGTATAGAGTGACTGAGTATAGAGGGACTGTCCGAGTATAGAGTGACTGAGTATAGAGAGACTGTCCGAGCATAGAGTGACTGAGTATAGAGGGACTGTCCGAGTATAGAGTGACTGAGTATAGAGGGACTGTCCGAGTATAGAGGGAGTGTCCGAGTATAGAGGGACTGTCCGAGTATAGAGGGAGTGTCCGAGAATAGAGGGACTGTCTGAGTATAGAGGGACTGAGTATAGAGGGACTGTCCGAGTACAGAGGGACTGAGTATAGAGGGACCGAGTATAGAGGGACTGAGTATAGAGAGACTGTCCGAGTACAGAGGGACTGAGTACAGAGGGACTGAGTATAGAGGGACTGTCCGAGTATAGAGGGACTGAGTATAGAGGGACCGAGTTTAGAGGGACTGAGTATAGAGGAACTGTCCGAGTTTCGAGGGACTGAGTATAGAGGGACTGAGTATAGAGAGACTGTACGAGTATAGAGTGACTGAGTATAGAGGGACTGTCTGAGTATAGAGTGACTGAGTATAGAGGGACTGTCCGAGTATAGAGGGACTGAGTATAGAGAGACTGTCCGAGTATAGAGGAACTGTCTGAGTATAGAGGGACTGAGTATAGAGGGACTGTCCGAGTATAGAGTGACTGAGTATAGAGGGACTGTCCGAGTATAGAGGGACTGAGTATAGTGGGACTGAGTACAGAGGGACTGAGTATAGAGGGACTGTCCGAGTACAGAGGGACTGAGTATAGAGGGACCGAGTATAGAGGGACTGAGTATAGAGGGACTGTCCGAGTTTCGAGGGACTGAGTATAGAGGGACTGAGTATAGAGAGACTGTACGAGTATAGAGTGACTGAGTATAGAGGGACTGAGTATAGAGGGACTGAGTATAGAGGGACTGTCCGAGTACAGAGGGACTGAGTATAGAGGGACCGAGTATAGAGGGACTGAGTATAGAGGGACTGTCCGAGTATAGAGGGACTGAGTATAGAGGGACCGAGTATAGTGGGACTGTCCGAGTACAGAGGGACTGAGTATAGAGGGACCGAGTATAGAGGGACTGAGTATAGAGGGACTGTCCGAGTACAGAGGGACTGAGTATAGAGGGACTGTCCGAGTATAGAGGGACTGAGTATAGAGAGACTGTCCGAGTATAGTGGGACTGAGTACAGAGGGACTGAGTATAGAGGGACTGTCCGAGTATAGAGGGACTGAGTATAGAGGGACCGAGTATAGAGGGACTGAGTATAGAGGGACTGTACGAGTATAGAGTGACTGAGTATAGAGGGACTGAGTATAGAGAGACTGTACGAGTATAGAGTGACTGAGTATAGACAGACTGTCCGAGTATTGAGGGACTGAGTATAGCGGACTGTCCGAGTATGGAGAGACTGAGTATAGAGGGACTGTCTGAGTATAGAGTGACTGAATAGAGAGGGACTGTCCGAGTATAGAGGGACTGAGTATAGCGGACTGTCCGAGTACAGAGGGACTGAGTATAGAGGGACTGCCTGAGTATAGAGGGACTGAGTAGAGAGAGACCATCCGAGTATAGAGTGACTGAGTATAGAGGGACTCAGAAAAGAGGGACTGTCCGAGTGTAGAGGGACTGAGTGTATAGGGACTGTCCGCGTATAGAGGGACTGTCCGAGTATAGAGGGACTGTCCGAGTATAGAGGGGCTGAGTATAGAGGGACTGTACGAGTACAGAGGGACTGAGTATAGAGGGACTGAGTATAGTGGGACTGAGGATAGAGGGACTGTCCGAGTATAGAGGGACTGAGTATAGAGGGACTGTCCGAGTATAGAGGGACTGAGTATAGTGGGACTCTACGAGCACAGAGGGACTGAGTATAGAGGGACTGAGTATAGAGGGACTGAGTATAGAGAGACTGTCCGAGAACAGAGGGACTGAGTATAGAGGGACTGAGTATAGAGGAACTGAGTATGGAGGGACTGAGCATAGAGGGACTGTACGAGTACAGAGGGACTGAGTATAGAGGGACTGATGATCGAGGGACTGAGTATAGAGTGACTGTCCGAGTATAGAGGGACTGAGTATAGAGGGACTGAGTATAGAGTGACTGTCCGAGTATAGAGGGACTGAGAATAGAGGGACTGTCCGAGAATAGAGGGACTGAGAATAGAGGGACTGTCCGAGAATAGAGGGACTGAGTATAGAGGGACTGAGTATAGAGGGACTGAGTATAGAGAGACTGTACGAGTATAGAGGGACTGAGTATAGAGAGATTGTACGAGTACAAAGGGACTGAGTATAGAGGGACTGTCTGAGTACAGAGGGACTGAGTCTAGAGGGACTGAGTATAGAGGGACTGTCCGAGTACAGAGGGACTGAGTATAGAGGGACCGAGTATAGAGGGACTGAGTATAGAGAGACTGTTCGAGTACAGAGGAACTGAGTACAGAGGGACTGAGTATAGAGGGACCGAGTATAGAGGGACTGAGTATAGAGGAACTGTCCGAGTTTCGAGGGACTGAGTATAGAGGGACTGAGTATAGAGAGACTGTACGAGTATAGAGTGACTGAGTATAGAGGGACTGTCTGAGTATAGAGTGACTGAGTATAGAGGGACTGTCCGAGTATAGAGGGACTGAGTATAGAGAGACTGTCCGAGTATAGAGGAACTGTCTGAGTATAGAGGGACTGAGTATAGAGGGACTGTCCGAGTATAGAGTGACTGAGTATAGAGGGACTGTCCGAGTATAGAGTGACTGAGTATAGAGAGACTGTCCGAGCATAGAGTGACTGAGTATAGAGGGACTGTCCGAGTACAGAGGGAGTGTCCGAGTATTGAGGGACTGAGTATAGAGGGACTGATTATAGAGGGACTGTCCGAGTATAGAGTGACTGAGTATAGAGGGAGTGAGTATAGAGAGACTGTCCGGGTTTAGAGGGACTGAGTATAGCGGGACTGTCCGAGTATAGAGGGACTGTCCGAGTATAGAGGGACTGAGTATAGAGGGACTGTCCGAGTATAGAGGGACTGAGTATAGAGGGACTGTCCGAGTACAGAGGAACTGAGTATAGAGGGACCGAGTATAGAGGGACTGAGTATAGAGGGACTGTCCGAGTACAGAGGGAATGAGTATAGAGGGACTGTCCGAGAATAGAGGGACTGAGTATAGAGGGACTGAGTACAGAGGGACTGAGTATAGGGGGACTGTCCGAGTATAGAGGGACTGAGTATAGAGGGACCGAGTATAGAGGGACTGAGCATAGAGGGACTGTCCGAGTTTCGAGGGACTGAGTACAGAGGGACTGAGTATAGAGAGACTGTACGAGGAAAGGGTGACTGAGTATAGAGGGACTGTCTGAGTATAGAGTGACTGAGTAGAGAGGAACTGTCCGAGTATAGAGGGACTGAGTATAGAGGTACTGAGTATAGACAGACTGTCCGAGTATTGAGGGACTGAGTATAGAGGGACTGCCCGAGTATAGAGTGACTGAGTATAGAGGGACTCAGAAAAGAGAGACTGTCCGAGTATAGAGTGACTGAGTATAGAGGGACTGTACGAGTATAGAGGGACTGAGTATAGAGAGACTGTCTGAGTATAGAGGGACTGTCCAAGTATAGAGGGACTGAGTATAGAGAGACTGTCCGAGTATACAGGGACTGTCCGAGTATAGAGGGACTGAGTATAGAGGGACTGAGTATAGAGAGACTGTCCGAGTATACAGGGACTGTCCGAGTACAGAGGGACTGAGTATAGAGGGACTGTCCGAGTATAGAGTGACTGAGTATAGAGGGACTGTCCGAGTATAGAGTGACTGAGTATAGAGAGACTGTCCGAGCATAGAGTGACTGAGTATAGAGGGACTGTCCGAGTATAGAGTGACTGAGTATAGAGGGACTGTCCGAGTATAGAGGGAGTGTCCGAGTATAGAGGGACTGTCCGAGTATAGAGGGAGTGTCCGAGAATAGAGGGACTGTCTGAGTATAGAGGGACTGAGTATAGAGGGACTGTCCGAGTACAGAGGGACTGAGTATAGAGGGACCGAGTATAGAGGGACTGAGTATAGAGAGACTGTCCGAGTACAGAGGGACTGAGTACAGAGGGACTGAGTATAGAGGGACTGTCCGAGTATAGAGGGACTGAGTATAGAGGGACCGAGTTTAGAGGGACTGAGTATAGAGGAACTGTCCGAGTTTCGAGGGACTGAGTATAGAGGGACTGAGTATAGAGAGACTGTACGAGTATAGAGTGACTGAGTATAGAGGGACTGTCTGAGTATAGAGTGACTGAGTATAGAGGGACTGTCCGAGTATAGAGGGACTGAGTATAGAGAGACTGTCCGAGTATAGAGGAACTGTCTGAGTATAGAGGGACTGAGTATAGAGGGACTGTCCGAGTATAGAGTGACTGAGTATAGAGGGACTGTCCGAGTATAGAGTGACTGAGTATAGAGAGACTGTCCGAGCATAGAGTGACTGAGTATAGAGGGACTGTCCGAGTACAGAGGGAGTGTCCGAGTATTGAGGGACTGAGTATAGAGGGACTGATTATAGAGGGACTGTCCGAGTATAGAGTGACTGAGTATAGAGGGAGTGAGTATAGAGAGACTGTCCGGGTTTAGAGGGACTGAGTATAGCGGGACTGTCCGAATATAGAGGGACTGTCCGAGTATAGAGGGACTGAGTATAGAGGGACTGTCCGAGTATAGAGGGACTGAGTATAGAGGGACTGTCCGAGTACAGAGGAACTGAGTATAGAGGTACCGAGTATAGAGGGACTGAGTATAGAGGGACTGTCCGAGTACAGAGGGAATGAGTATAGAGGGACTGTCCGAGTATAGAGGGACTGAGTATAGAGGGACTGAGTACAGAGGGACTGAGTATAGAGGGACTGTCCGAGTATAGAGGGACTGAGTATAGAGGGACCGAGTATAGAGGGACTGAGCATAGAGGGACTGTCCGAGTTTCGAGGGACTGAGTACAGAGGGACTGAGTATAGAGAGACTGTCCGAGTACAGAGGGACTGAGTATAGAGGGACTGCCCGAGTATAGAGTGACTGAGTATAGAGGGACTCAGAAAAGAGGGACTGTCCGAGTGTAGAGGGACTGAGTATATAGGGACTGTCCGAGTATAGAGGGACTGTCCGAGTATAGAGGGGCTGACTATAGAGGGACTGTACGAGTACAGAGGGACTGAGTATAGAGGGACTGAGTATAGAGGGACTGTCCGAGTATAGAGGGACTGTCCGAGTATAGAGGGGCTGAGTATAGAGGGACTGTCCGAGTATAGAGGGACTGTCCGAGTATAGAGGGGCTGAGTATAAGGGACTGTACGAGTACAGAGGGACTGAGTATAGAGGGACTGAGTATAGTGGGACTGAGGATAGAGGGACTGTCCGAGTATAGAGGGACTGAGTATAGAGGGACTGTCCGAGTATAGAGGGACTGAGTATAGTGGGACTCTACGAGCACAGAGGGACTGAGTATAGTGGGACTCTACGAGCACAGAGGGACTGAGTATAGAGGGACTGAGTATAGAGGGACTGAGTATAGAGAGACTGTCCGAGAACAGTGGGACTGAGTATAGAGGGACTGAGTATAGAGGGACTGAGTATGGAGGGACTGAGCATAGAGGGACTGTACGAGTACAGAGGGACTGAGTATAGAGGGACTGATGATCGAGGGACTGAGTATAGAGTGACTGTCCGAGTATAGAGGGACTGAGTATAGAGGGACTGAGTATAGAGGGACTGAGAATAGAGGGACTGTCCGAGAATAGAGGCACTGAGTATAGAGGGACTGAGTATAGAGGGACTGAGTATGGAGGGACTGTCCGAGTATAGAGGGACTGAGTATAGAGGGACTGATTATCGAGGGACTGAGTATAGAGGGACTGTACGAGTACAGAGGGACTGAGTATAGAGGGACTGAGTATAGAAGGACTGTCCGAGTATAGAGGGAGTGAGTATAGAGGGGCTGTCCGAGTATAGAGTGACTGAGTATGGAGGGACTGTCCGAGTATAGAGTGACTGAGTATAGAGGGACTGTCCGAGTATAGAGGGACTGAGTATAGAGGGACTGAGTATAGAGGGACTGTCCGAGTTTAGAAGGACTGAGTATAGCGGGACTGTCCGAGTATAGAGCGACTGTCCAAGTATAGAGGGACTGAGTATAGAGGGACTGAGTATAGAGGGACTGTCCGAGTATAGAGGGACTGAGTATAGAGGGACTGTCCGAGTATAGAGGGACTGAGTATAGAGGGACTGAGTATAGAGGGACTGTCCGAGTACAGAGGGACTGAGTATAGAGGGACCGAGTATAGAGGGACTGAGTAGAGAGGGACTGTCCGAGTATAGAGGGACTGAGTATAGAGGGACCGAGTATAGAGGGACTGTCCGAGTACAGAGGGACTGAGTATAGAGGGACCGAGTATAGAGGGACTGAGTATAGAGGGACTGTCCGAGTACAGAGGGACTGAGTATAGAGGGACTGTCCGAGTATAGAGGGACTGAGTATAGTGGGACTGAGTACAGAGGGACTGAGTATAGAGGGACTGTCCGAGTATAGAGGGACTGAGTATAGAGGGACCGAGTATAGAGGGACTGAGTATAGAGGGACTGTCCGAATTTCGAGGGACTGAGTATAGAGGGACTGAGTATAGAGAGACTGTACGAGTATAGAGTGACTGAGTATAGAGGGACTGAGTATAGAGGGACTGAGTATAGAGGGACTGTCCGAGTACAGAGGGACTGAGTATAGAGGGAATGTCCGAGTATAGAGGGACTGAGTATAGAGGGAATGTCCGAGTATAGAGGGACTGAGTATAGAGGGACCGAGTATAGTGGGACTGTCCGAGTACAGAGGGACTGAGTATAGAGGGACCGAGTATAGAGGGACTGAGTATAGAGGGACTGTCCGAGTACAGAGGGACTGAGTATAGAGGGACTGTCCGAGTATAGAGGGACTGAGTATAGTGGGACTGAGTACAGAGGGACTGAGTATAGAGGGACTGTCCGAGTATAGAGGGACTGAGTATAGAGGGACCGAGTATAGAGGGACTGAGTATAGAGGGACTGTCCGAGTTTCGAGGGACTGAGTATAGAGGGACTGAGTATAGAGAGACTGTACGAGTATAGAGTGACTGAGTATAGAGGGACTGTCTGAGTATAGAGTGACTGAGTATAGAGGGACTGTCCGAGTATAGAGTGACTGAGTATAGAGGTACTGAGTATAGACAGACTGTCCGAGTATTGAGGGACTGAGTATAGCGGACTGTCCGAGTATGGAGAGACTGAGTATAGAGGGACTGTCTGAGTATAGAGTGACTGAATAGAGAGGGACTGTCCGAGTATAGAGGGACTGAGTATAGAGGTGCTGAGTATAGACAGACTGTCCGAGTATTGAGGGACTGAGTATAGCGGACTGTCCGAGTACAGAGGGACTGAGTATAGAGGGACTGCCCGAGTATAGAGGGACTGAGTAGAGAGAGACCATCCGAGTATAGAGTGACTGAGTATAGAGGGACTCAGAAAAGAGGGACTGTCCGAGTGTAGAGGGACTGAGTATATAGGGACTGTCCGCGTATAGAGGGACTGAGTATAGAGGGACTGAGTATCGTGGGACTGAGGATAGAGGGACTGTCCGAGTATAGAGGGACTGAGTATAGAGGGACTGTCCGAGTATAGAGGGACTGAGTATAGTGGGACTCTACGAGCACAGAGGGACTGAGTATAGAGGGACTGAGTATAGAGGGACTGAGTATAGAGAGACTGTCCGAGAACAAAGGGACTGAGTATAGAGGGACTGAGTATAGAGGGACTGAGTATGGAGGGACTGAGCATAGAGGGACTGTACGAGTACAGAGGGACTGAGTATAGAGGGACTGATGATCGAGGGACTGAGTATAGAGTGACTGTCCGAGTATAGAGGGACTGAGTATAGAGGGACTGAGTATAGAGTGACTGTCCGAGTATAGAGGGACTGAGAATAGAGGGACTGTCCGAGAATAGAGGGACTGAGAATAGAGGGACTGTCCGAGAATAGAGGGACTGAGTATAGAGGGACTGAGTATAGAGGGACTGAGTATAGAGGGACTGTCCGAGTACAGAGGGACTGAGTATAGAGGGACCGAGTATAGAGGGACTGAGCATAGAGGGACTGTCCGAGTTTCGAGGGACTGAGTACAGAGGGACTGAGTATAGAGAGACTGTACGAGGAAAGGGTGACTGAGTATAGAGGGACTGTCTGAGTATAGAGGGACTGAGTATAGAGGTACTGAGTATAGACAGACTGTCCGAGTATTGAGGGACTGAGTATAGCGGACTGTCCGAGTACAGAGGGACTGAGTATAGAGGGACTGCCCGAGTATAGAGTGACTGAGTATAGAGGGACTCAGAAAAGAGGGACTGTCCGAGTGTAGAGGGACTGAGTATATAGGGACTGTCCGAGTATAGAGGGACTGTCCGAGTATAGAGGGGCTGAGTATAGAGGGACTGTACGAGTACAGAGGGACTGAGTATAGAGGGACTGAGTATAGTGGGACTGAGGATAGAGGGACTGTCCGAGTATGAGGGACTGAGTATAGAGGGACTGTCCGAGTATAGAGGGACTGAGTATAGTGGGACTCTACGAGCACAGAGGGACTGAGTATAGAGGGACTGAGTATAGAGGGACTGAGGATAGAGAGACTGTCCGAGAACAGAGGGGCTGAGTATAGAGGGACTGTACGAGTACAGAGGGACTGAGTATAGAGGGACTGAGTATAGAGGGACTGTCCGAGTATAGAGGGACTGTCCGAGTATAGAGGGGCTGAGTATAGAGGGACTGTACGAGTACAGAGGGACTGAGTATAGAGGGACTGAGTATAGTGGGACTGAGGATAGAGGGACTGTCCGAGTATAGAGGGACTGAGTATAGAGGGACTGTCCGAGTATAGAGGGACTGAGTATAGTGGGACTCTACGAGCACAGAGGGACTGAGTATAGAGGGACTGAGTATAGAGGGACTGAGGATAGAGAGACTGTCCGAGAACAGAGGGACTGAGTATAAAGGGACTGAGTATAGAGGGACTGAGTATGGAGGGACTGAGCATAGAGGGACTGTCCGAGTACAGAGGGACTGAGTATAGAGGGACTGATGATCGAGGGACTGAGTATAGAGGGACTGTCCGAGTATAGAGGGACTGAGATTAGAGGGACTGAGTATAGAGGGACTGAGAATAGAGGGACTGTCCGAGAATAGAGGGACTGAGTATAGAGGGACTGAGTATAGAGGGACTGAGTATGGAGGGACTGTCCGAGTATAGAGGGACTGAGTATAGAGGGACTGATTATCGAGGGACTGAGTATAGAGGGACTGTACGAGTACAGAGGGACTGAGTATAGAGGGACTGAGTATAGAAGGACTGTCCGAGTATAGAGGGAGTGAGTATAGAGGGGCTGTCCGAGTATAGAGTGACTGAGTATAGAGGGACTGTCCGAGTATAGAGTGACTGAGTATAGAGGGACTGTCCGAGTATAGAGGGACTGAGTATAGAGGGACTGAGTATAGAGGGACTGTCCGAGTTTAGAGGGACTGAGTATAGCGGGACTGTCCGAGTATAGAGCGACTGTCCGAGTATAGAGGGACTGAGTATAGCGGACTGTCCGAGTATAGAGGGACTGAGTATAGAGGGACTGTCCGAATATAGAGGGACTGAGTACAGAGGTACTGAGTATAGACAGACTGTCCGAGTATTGAGGGACTGAGTATAGCGGACTGTCCGAGTATAGAGGGACTGAGTATAGAGGGACTGTCCGAATATAGAGGGACTGAGTACAGAGGTACTGAGTATAGACAGACTGTCCGAGTATAGAGGGACTGAGTATAGCGGACTGTCCGAGTACAAAGGGACTGAGTATAGAGAGACTGTCCGGGTATAGAAGGACAGAGTATAGAGGGACTGTCCGAGTATAGAGGGACTGAGTATAGAGAGACTGTCCGAGTATAGAGAGACTGAGTATTGAGGGACTGCCCGAGTATAGAGGAACTGTCCAAGTATAGAGGGACTGAGTATAGAGAGGCTGTCCGAGTATAGAGTGACTGAGTATAGAGGGACTCTACGAGTATAGAGGGACTGTCCAAGTATAGAGGGAATGAGTATAGAGAGACTGTCCGAGTATAGAGTGACTGAGTATAGAGGGACTCTACGAGTATAGAGGGACTGTCCAAGTATAGAGGGACTGCGTATAGAGAGACTGTCCGAGTATAGAGAGACTGAGTATTGAGGGACTGCCCGAGTATAGAGGAACTGTCCAAGTATAGAGGGACTGAGTTTAGAGAGACTGTCCGAGTATAGAGTGACTGAGTATAGAGGGACTGTACGAGTATAGAGGGACTGAGTATAGAGAGACTGTCTGAGTATAGAGGGACTGTCCAAGTATAGAGGGACTGAGTATAGAGAGACTGTCCGAGTATACAGGGACTGTCCGAGTATAGAGGTACTGAGTATAGAGGGACTGTCCTAGTATAGAGTGACTGAGTATAGAGGGACTGTCCGAGTATAGAGTGACTGAGTATAGAGAGACTGTCCGAGCATAGAGTGACTGAGTATAGAGGGACTGTCCGAGTATAGAGTGACTGAGTATAGAGGGACTGTCCGAGTATAGAGGGAGTGTCCGAGTATAGAGGGACTGTCCGAGTATAGAGGGAGTGTCCGAGTATAGAGGGACTGTACGAGTATAGAAGGACTGAGTATAGAGAGACTGTACGAGTACAAAGGGACTGAGTATAGAGGGACTGTCTGAGTATAGAGGGACTGAGTATAGAGGGACTGTCCGAGTACAGAGGGACTGAGTATAGAGGGACCGAGTATAGAGGGACTGAGTATAGAGAGACTGTCCGAGTACAGAGGGACTGAGTACAGAGGGACTGAGTATAGAGGGACTGTCCGAGTATAGAGGGACTGAGTATAGAGGGACCGAGTATAGAGGGACTGAGTATAGAGGAACTGTCCGAGTTTCGAGGGACTGAGTATAGAGGGACTGAGTATAGAGAGACTGTACGAGTATAGAGTGACTGAGTATAGAGGGACTGTCTGAGTATAGAGTGACTGAGTATAGAGGGACTGTCCGAGTATAGAGGGACTGAGTATAGAGAGACTGTCCGAGTATAGAGGAACTGTCTGAGTATAGAGGGACTGAGTATAGAGGGACTGTCCGAGTATAGAGTGACTGAGTATAGAGGGACTGTCCGAGTATAGAGTGACTGAGTATAGAGAGACTGTCCGAGCATAGAGTGACTGAGTATAGAGGGACTGTCCGAGTATAGAGTGACTGAGTATAGAGGGACTGTCCGAGTATAGAGGGAGTGTCCGAGTATAGAGGGACTGTCCGAGTATAGAGGGAGTGTCCGAGTATAGAGGGACTGTACGAGTATAGAGGGACTGAGTATAGAGAGACTGTACGAGTACAAAGGGACTGAGTATAGAGGGACTGTCTGAGTATAGAGGGACTGAGTATAGAGGGACTGTCCGAGTACAGAGGGACTGAGTATAGAGGGACCGAGTATAGAGGGACTGAGTATAGAGAGACTGTCCGAGTACAGAGGGACTGAGTACAGAGGGACTGAGTATAGAGAGACTGTCCGAGTATAGAGGGACTGAGTATAGAGGGACCGAGTATAGAGGGACTGAGTATAGAGGAACTGTCCGAGTTTCGAGGGACTGAGTATAGAGGGACTGAGTATAGAGAGACTGTACGAGTATAGAGTGACTGAGTATAGAGGGACTGTCTGAGTATAGAGTGACTGAGTATAGAGGGACTGTCCGAGTATAGAGGGACTGAGTATAGAGAGACTGTCCGAGTATAGAGGAACTGTCTGAGTATAGAGGGACTGAGTATAGAGGGACTGTCCGAGTATAGAGTGACTGAGTATAGAGGGACTGTCCGAGTATAGAGTGACTGAGTATAGAGAGACTGTCCGAGCATAGAGTGACTGAGTATAGAGGGACTGTCCGAGTACAGAGGGAGTGTCCGAGTATTGAGGGACTGAGTATAGAGGGACTGATTATAGAGGGACTGTCCGAGTATAGAGGGACTGAGTATAGAGGGACTGAGTATAGAGGGACTGAGAATAGAGGGACTGTCCGAGAATAGAGGCACTGAGTATAGAGGGACTGAGTATAGAGGGACTGAGTATGGAGGGACTGTCCGAGTATAGAGGGACTGAGTATAGAGGGACTGATTATCGAGGGACTGAGTATAGAGGGACTGTACGAGTACAGAGGGACTGAGTATAGAGGGACTGAGTATAGAAGGACTGTCCGAGTATAGAGGGAGTGAGTATAGAGGGGCTGTCCGAGTATAGAGTGACTGAGTATGGAGGGACTGTCCGAGTATAGAGTGACTGAGTATAGAGGTACCGAGTATAGAGGGACTGAGTATAGAGGGACTGTCCGAGTACAGAGGGAATGAGTATAGAGGGACTGTCCGAGTATAGAGGGACTGAGTATAGAGGGACTGAGTACAGAGGGACTGAGTATAGAGGGACTGTCCGAGTATAGAGGGACTGAGTATAGAGGGACCGAGTATAGAGGGACTGAGCATAGAGGGACTGTCCGAGTTTCGAGGGACTGAGTACAGAGGGACTGAGTATAGAGAGACTGTCCGAGTACAGAGGGACTGAGTATAGAGGGACTGCCCGAGTATAGAGTGACTGAGTATAGAGGGACTCAGAAAAGAGGGACTGTCCGAGTGTAGAGGGACTGAGTATATAGGGACTGTCCGAGTATAGAGGGACTGTCCGAGTATAGAGGGGCTGAGTATAGAGGGACTGTACGAGTACAGAGGGACTGAGTATAGAGGGACTGAGTATAGAGGGACTGTCCGAGTATAGAGGGACTGTCCGAGTATAGAGGGGCTGAGTATAGAGGGACTGTCCGAGTATAGAGGGACTGTCCGAGTATAGAGGGGCTGAGTATAAGGGATTGTACGAGTACAGAGGGACTGAGTATAGAGGGACTGAGTATAGTGGGACTGAGGATAGAGGGACTGTCCGAGTATAGAGGGACTGAGTATAGAGGGACTGTCCGAGTATAGAGGGACTGAGTATAGTGGGACTCTACGAGCACAGAGGGACTGAGTATAGAGGGACTGAGTATAGAGGGACTGAGTATAGAGAGACTGTCCGAGAACAGTGGGACTGAGTATAGAGGGACTGAGTATAGAGGGACTGAGCATGGAGGGACTGAGCATAGAGGGACTGTACGAGTACAGAGGGACTGAGTATAGAGGGACTGATGATCGAGGGACTGAGTATAGAGTGACTGTCCGAGTATAGAGGGACTGAGTATAGAGGGACTGAGTATAGAGGGACTGAGAATAGAGGGACTGTCCGAGAATAGAGGCACTGAGTATAGAGGGACTGAGTATAGAGGGACTGAGTATGGAGGGACTGTCCGAGTATAGAGGGACTGAGTATAGAGGGACTGATTATCGAGGGACTGAGTATAGAGGGACTGTACGAGTACAGAGGGACTGAGTATAGAGGGACTGAGTATAGAAGGACTGTCCGAGTATAGAGGGAGTGAGTATAGAGGGGCTGTCCGAGTATAGAGTGACTGAGTATGGAGGGACTGTCCGAGTATAGAGTGACTGAGTATAGAGGGACTGTCCGAGTATAGAGGGACTGAGTATAGAGGGACTGAGTATAGAGGGACTGTCCGAGTTTAGAAGGACTGAGTATAGCGGGACTGTCCGAGTATAGAGCGACTGTCCAAGTATAGAGGGACTGAGTATAGAGGGACTGAGTATAGAGGGACTGTCCGAGTATAGAGGGACTGAGTATAGAGGGACTGTCCGAGTATAGAGGGACTGAGTATAGAGGGACTGAGTATAGAGGGACTGTCCGAGTACAGAGGGACTGAGTATAGAGGGACCGAGTATAGAGGGACTGAGTATAGAGGGACTGTCCGAGTATAGAGGGACTGAGTATAGAGGGACCGAGTATAGAGGGACTGTCCGAGTACAGAGGGACTGAGTATAGAGGGACCGAGTATAGAGGGACTGAGTATAGAGGGACTGTCCGAGTACAGAGGGACTGAGTATAGAGGGACTGTCCGAGTATAGAGGGACTGAGTATAGTGGGACTGAGTACAGAGGGACTGAGTATAGAGGGACTGTCTGAGTATAGAGGGACTGAGTATAGAGGGACCGAGTATAGAGGGACTGAGTATAGAGGGACTGTCCGAGTTTCGAGGGACTGAGTATAGAGGGACTGAGTATAGAGAGACTGTACGAGTATAGAGTGACTGAGTATAGAGGGACTGAGTATAGAGGGACTGAGTATAGAGGGACTGTCCGAGTACAGAGGGACTGAGTATAGAGGGACCGAGTATAGAGGGACTGAGTATAGAGGGAATGTCCGAGTATAGAGGGACTGAGTATAGAGGGACCGAGTATAGTGGGACTGTCCGAGTACAGAGGGACTGAGTATAGAGGGACCGAGTATAGAGGGACTGAGTATAGAGGGACTGTCCGAGTACAGAGGGACTGAGTATAGAGGGACTGTCCGAGTATAGAGGGACTGAGTATAGTGGGACTGAGTACAGAGGGACTGAGTATAGAGGGACTGTCCGAGTATAGAGGGACTGAGTATAGAGGGACCGAGTATAGAGGGACTGAGTATAGAGGGACTGAGTATAGAGGGACTGTCCGAGTTTCGAGGGACTGAGTATAGAGGGACTGAGTATAGAGAGACTGTACGAGTATAGAGTGACTGAGTATAGAGGGACTGTCTGAGTATAGAGTGACTGAATAGAGAGGGACTGTCCGAGTATGGAGAGACTGAGTATAGAGGGACTGTCTGAGTATAGAGTGACTGAATAGAGAGGGACTGTCCGAGTATAGAGGGACTGAGTATAGAGGGACTGTCTGAGTATAGAGTGACTGAATAGAGAGGGACTGTCCGAGTATAGAGGGACTGAGTATAGAGGTACTGAGTATAGACAGACTGTCCGAGTATTGAGGGACTGAGTATAGCGGACTGTCCGAGTACAGAGGGACTGAGTATAGAGGGACTGCCCGAGTATAGAGGGACTGAGTAGAGAGAGACCATCCGAGTATAGAGTGACTGAGTATAGAGGGACTCAGAAAAGAGGGACTGTCCGAGTGTAGAGGGACTGAGTATATAGGGACTGTCCGCGTATAGAGGGACTGTCCGAGTATAGAGGGACTGTCCGAGTATAGAGGGGCTGAGTATAGAGGGACTGTACGAGTACAGAGCGACTGAGTATAGAGGGACTGAGTATAGTGGGACTGAGGATAGAGGGACTGTCCGAGTATAGAGGGACTGAGTATAGAGGGACTGTCCGAGTATAGAGGGACTGAGTATAGTGGGACTCTACGAGCACAGAGGGACTGAGTATAGAGGGACTGAGTATAGAGGGACTGAGTATAGAGAGACTGTCCGAGAACAAAGGGACTGAGTATAGAGGGACTGAGTATAGAGGGACTGAGTATGGAGGAACTGAGCATAGAGGGACTGTACGAGTACAGAGGGACTGAGTATAGAGGGACTGATGATCGAGGGACTGAGTATAGAGTGACTGTCCGAGTATAGAGGGACTGAGTATAGAGGGACTGAGTATAGAGTGACTGTCTGAGTATAGAGGGACTGAGAATAGAGGGACTGTCCGAGAATAGAGGGACTGAGAATAGAGGGACTGTCCGAGAATAGAGGGACTGAGTATAGAGGGACTGAGTATAGAGGGACTGAGTATAGAGGGACTGTCCGAGTACAGAGGGACTGAGTATAGAGGGACCGAGTATAGAGGGACTGAGCATAGAGGGACTGTCCGAGTTTCGAGGGACTGAGTACAGAGGGACTGAGTATAGAGAGACTGTACGAGGAAAGGGTGACTGAGTATAGAGGGACTGTCTGAGTATAGAGGGACTGAGTATAGCGGACTGTCCGAGTACAGAGGGACTGAGTATAGAGGGACTGCCCGAGTATAGAGTGACTGAGTATAGAGGGACTCAGAAAAGAGGGACTGTCCGAGTGTAGAGGGACTGAGTATATAGGGACTGTCCGAGTATAGAGGGACTGTCCGAGTATAGAGGGGCTGAGTATAGAGGGACTGTACGAGTACAGAGGGACTGAGTATAGAGGGACTGAGTATAGTGGGACTGAGGATAGAGGGACTGTCCGAGTATAGAGGGACTGAGTATAGAGGGACTGTCCGAGTATAGAGGGACTGAGTATAGTGGGACTCTACGAGCACAGAGGGACTGAGTATAGAGGGACTGAGTATAGAGGGACTGAGGATAGAGAGACTGTCCGAGAACAGAGGGGCTGAGTATAGAGGGACTGTACGAGTACAGAGGGACTGAGTATAGAGGGACTGAGTATAGAGGGACTGTCCGAGTATAGAGGGACTGTCCGAGTATAGAGGGGCTGAGTATAGAGGGACTGTACGAGTACAGAGGGACTGAGTATAGAGGGACTGAGTATAGTGGGACTGAGGATAGAGGGACTGTCCGAGTATAGAGGGACTGAGTATAGAGGGACTGTCCGAGTATAGAGGGACTGAGTATAGTGGGACTCTACGAGCACAGAGGGACTGAGTATAGAGGGACTGAGTATAGAGGGACTGAGGATAGAGAGACTGTCCGAGAACAGAGGGACTGAGTATAGAGGGACTGAGTATAGAGGGACTGAGTATGGAGGGACTGAGCATAGAGGGACTGTCCGAGTACAGAGGGACTGAGTATAGAGGGACTGATGATCGAGGGACTGAGTATAGAGGGACTGTCCGAGTATAGAGGGACTGAGATTAGAGGGACTGAGTATAGAGGGACTGAGAATAGAGGGACTGTCCGAGAATAGAGGGACTGAGTATAGAGGGACTGAGTATAGAGGGACTGAGTATGGAGGGACTGTCCGAGTATAGAGGGACTGAGTATAGAGGGACTGATTATCGAGGGACTGAGTATAGAGGGACTGTACGAGTACAGAGGGACTGAGTATAGAGGGACTGAGTATAGAAGGACTGTCCGAGTATAGAGGGAGTGAGTATAGAGGGGCTGTCCGAGTATAGAGTGACTGAGTATAGAGGGACTGTCCGAGTATAGAGTGACTGAGTATAGAGGGACTGTCCGAGTATAGAGGGACTGAGTATAGAGGGACTGAGTATAGAGGGACTGTCCGAGTTTAGAGGGACTGAGTATAGCGGGACTGTCCGAGTATAGAGCGACTGTCCGAGTATAGAGGGACTGAGTATAGAGGTACTGAGTATAGACAGACTGTCCGAGTATTGAGGGACTGAGTATAGCGGACTGTCCGAGTATAGAGGGACTGAGTATAGAGGGACTGTCCGAATATAGAGGGACTGAGTACAGAGGTACTGAGTATAGACAGACTGTCCGAGTATAGAGGGACTGAGTATAGCGGACTGTCCGAGTACAAAGGGACTGAGTATAGGGAGACTGTCCGGGTATAGAAGGACAGAGTATAGAGGGACTGTCCGAGTATAGAGGGACTGTACGAGTATAGAGGGACTGAGTATAGAGAGACTGTACGAGTACAAAGGGACTGAGTATAGAGGGACTGTCTGAGTATAGAGGGACTGAGTATAGAGGGACTGTCCGAGTACAGAGGGACTGAGTATAGAGGGACGGAGTATAGAGGGACTGAGGATAGAGAGACTGTCCGAGAACAGAGGGACTGAGTATAGAGGGACTGAGTATAGAGGGACTGAGTATGGAGGGACTGAGCATAGAGGGACTGTCCGAGTACAGAGGGACTGAGTATAGAGGGACTGATGATCGAGGGACTGAGTATAGAGGGACTGTCCGAGTATAGAGGGACTGAGATTAGAGGGACTGAGTATAGAGGGACTGAGAATAGAGGGACTGTCCGAGAATAGAGGGACTGAGTATAGAGGGACTGAGTATAGAGGGACTGAGTATGGAGGGACTGTCCGAGTATAGAGGGACTGAGTATAGAGGGACTGATTATCGAGGGACTGAGTATAGAGGGACTGTACGAGTACAGAGGGACTGAGTATAGAGGGACTGAGTATAGAAGGACTGTCCGAGTATAGAGGGAGTGAGTATAGAGGGGCTGTCCGAGTATAGAGTGACTGAGTATAGAGGGACTGTCCGAGTATAGAGTGACTGAGTATAGAGGGACTGTCCGAGTATAGAGGGACTGAGTATAGAGGGACTGAGTATAGAGGGACTGTCCGAGTTTAGAGGGACTGAGTATAGCGGGACTGTCCGAGTATAGAGCGACTGTCCGAGTATAGAGGGACTGAGTATAGAGGTACTGAGTATAGACAGACTGTCCGAGTATTGAGGGACTGAGTATAGCGGACTGTCCGAGTATAGAGGGACTGAGTATAGAGGGACTGTCCGAATATAGAGGGACTGAGTACAGAGGTACTGAGTATAGACAGACTGTCCGAGTATAGAGGGACTGAGTATAGCGGACTGTCCGAGTACAAAGGGACTGAGTATAGGGAGACTGTCCGGGTATAGAAGGACAGAGTATAGAGGGACTGTCCGAGTATAGAGGGACTGAGTATAGAGAGACTGTCCGAGTATAGAGAGACTGAGTATTTAGGGACTGCCCGAGTATAGAGGAACTGTCCAAGTATAGAGGGACTGAGTATAGAGAGGCTGTCCGAGTATAGAGTGACTGAGTATAGAGGGACTCTACGAGTATAGAGGGACTGTCCAAGTATAGAGGGACTGCGTATAGAGAGACTGTCCGAGTATAGAGAGACTGAGTATTGAGGGACTGCCCGAGTATAGAGGAACTGTCCAAGTATAGAGGGACTGAGTTTAGAGAGACTGTCCGAGTATAGAGTGACTGAGTATAGAGGGACTGTACGAGTATAGAGGGACTGAGTATAGAGAGACTGTCTGAGTATAGAGGGACTGTCCAAGTATAGAGGGACTGAGTATAGAGAGACTGTCCGAGTATACAGGGACTGTCCGAGTATAGAGGTACTGAGTATAGAGGGACTGTCCTAGTATAGAGTGACTGAGTATAGAGGGACTGTCCGAGTATAGAGTGACTGAGTATAGAGAGACTGTCCGAGCATAGAGTGACTGAGTATAGAGGGACTGTCCGAGTATAGAGTGACTGAGTATAGAGGGACTGTCCGAGTATAGAGGGAGTGTCCGAGTATAGAGGGACTGTCCGAGTATAGAGGGAGTGTCCGAGTATAGAGGGACTGTACGAGTATAGAGGGACTGAGTATAGAGAGACTGTACGAGTACAAAGGGACTGAGTATAGAGGGACTGTCTGAGTATAGAGGGACTGAGTATAGAGGGACTGTCCGAGTACAGAGGGACTGAGTATAGAGGGACCGAGTATAGAGGGACTGAGTATAGAGAGACTGTCCGAGTACAGAGGGACTGAGTACAGAGGGACTGAGTATAGAGGGACTGTCCGAGTATAGAGGGACTGAGTATAGAGGGACCGAGTATAGAGGGACTGAGTATAGAGGAACTGTCCGAGTTTCAAGGGACTGAGTATAGAGGGACTGAGTATAGAGAGACTGTACGAGTATAGAGTGACTGAGTATAGAGGGACTGTCTGAGTATAGAGTGACTGAGTATAGAGGGACTGTCCGAGTATAGAGGGACTGAGTATAGAGAGACTGTCCGAGTATAGAGGAACTGTCTGAGTATAGAGGGACTGAGTATAGAGGGACTGTCCGAGTATAGAGTGACTGAGTATAGAGGGACTGTCCGAGTATAGAGTGACTGAGTATAGAGAGACTGTCCGAGCATAGAGTGACTGAGTATAGAGGGACTGTCCGAGTACAGAGGGAGTGTCCGAGTATTGAGGGACTGAGTATAGAGGGACTGATTATAGAGGGACTGTCCGAGTATAGAGTGACTGAGTATAGAGGGAGTGAGTATAGAGAGACTGTCCGGGTTTAGAGGGACTGAGTATAGCGGGACTGTCCGAATATAGAGGGACTGTCCGAGTATAGAGGGACTGAGTATAGAGGGACTGTCCGAGTATAGAGGGACTGAGTATAGAGGGACTGTCCGAGTACAGAGGAACTGAGTATAGAGGGACCGAGTATAGAGGGACTGAGTATAGAGGGACTGTCCGAGTACAGAGGGAATGAGTATAGAGGGACTGTCCGAGAATAGAGGGACTGAGTATAGAGGGACTGAGTACAGAGGGACTGAGTATAGAGGGACTGTCCGAGTATAGAGGGACTGAGTATAGAGGGACAGAGTATAGAGGGACTGAGCATAGAGGGACTGTCCGAGTTTCGAGGGACTGAGTACAGAGGGACTGAGTATAGAGAGACTGTACGAGGAAAGGGTGACTGAGTATAGAGGGACTGTCTGAGTATAGAGTGACTGAGTAGAGAGGAACTGTCCGAGTATAGAGGGACTGAGTATAGAGGTACTGAGTATAGACAGACTGTCCGAGTATTGAGGGACTGAGTATAGCGGACTGTCCGAGTACAGAGGGACTGAGTATAGAGGGACTGCCCGAGTATAGAGTGACTGAGTATAGAGGGACTCAGAAAAGAGAGACTGTCCGAGTATAGAGTGACTGAGTATAGAGGGACTGTACGAGTATAGAGGGACTGAGTATAGAGAGACTGTCTGAGTATAGAGGGACTGTCCAAGTATAGAGGGACTGAGTATAGAGAGACTGTCCGAGTATACAGGGACTGTCCGAGTATAGAGGTACTGAGTATAGAGGGACTGTCCGAGTATAGAGTGACTGAGTATAGAGGGACTGTCCGAGTATAGAGTGACTGAGTATAGAGAGACTGTCCGAGCATAGAGTGACTGAGTATAGAGAGACTGTCCGAGTACAGAGGGACTGAGTACAGAGGTACTGAGTATAGACAGACTGTCCGAGTATAGAGGGACTGAGTATAGCGGACTGTCCGAGTACAAAGGGACTGAGTATAGGGAGACTGTCCGGGTATAGAAGGACAGAGTATAGAGGGACTGTCCGAGTATAGAGGGACTGTACGAGTATAGAGGGACTGAGTATAGAGAGACTGTACGAGTACAAAGGGACTGAGTATAGAGGGACTGTCTGAGTATAGAGGGACTGAGTATAGAGGGACTGTCCGAGTACAGAGGGACTGAGTATAGAGGGACCGAGTATAGAGGGACTGAGGATAGAGAGACTGTCCGAGAACAGAGGGACTGAGTATAGAGGGACTGAGTATAGAGGGACTGAGTATGGAGGGACTGAGCATAGAGGGACTGTCCGAGTACAGAGGGACTGAGTATAGAGGGACTGATGATCGAGGGACTGAGTATAGAGGGACTGTCCGAGTATAGAGGGACTGAGATTAGAGGGACTGAGTATAGAGGGACTGAGAATAGAGGGACTGTCCGAGAATAGAGGGACTGAGTATAGAGGGACTGAGTATAGAGGGACTGAGTATGGAGGGACTGTCCGAGTATAGAGGGACTGAGTATAGAGGGACTGATTATCGAGGGACTGAGTATAGAGGGACTGTACGAGTACAGAGGGACTGAGTATAGAGGGACTGAGTATAGAAGGACTGTCCGAGTATAGAGGGAGTGAGTATAGAGGGGCTGTCCGAGTATAGAGTGACTGAGTATAGAGGGACTGTCCGAGTATAGAGTGACTGAGTATAGAGGGACTGTCCGAGTATAGAGGGACTGAGTATAGAGGGACTGAGTATAGAGGGACTGTCCGAGTTTAGAGGGACTGAGTATAGCGGGACTGTCCGAGTATAGAGCGACTGTCCGAGTATAGAGGGACTGAGTATAGAGGTACTGAGTATAGACAGACTGTCCGAGTATTGAGGGACTGAGTATAGCGGACTGTCCGAGTATAGAGGGACTGAGTATAGAGGGACTGTCCGAATATAGAGGGACTGAGTACAGAGGTACTGAGTATAGACAGACTGTCCGAGTATAGAGGGACTGAGTATAGCGGACTGTCCGAGTACAAAGGGACTGAGTATAGGGAGACTGTCCGGGTATAGAAGGACAGAGTATAGAGGGACTGTCCGAGTATAGAGGGACTGAGTATAGAGAGACTGTCCGAGTATAGAGAGACTGAGTATTTAGGGACTGCCCGAGTATAGAGGAACTGTCCAAGTATAGAGGGACTGAGTATAGAGAGGCTGTCCGAGTATAGAGTGACTGAGTATAGAGGGACTCTACGAGTATAGAGGGACTGTCCAAGTATAGAGGGACTGCGTATAGAGAGACTGTCCGAGTATAGAGAGACTGAGTATTGAGGGACTGCCCGAGTATAGAGGAACTGTCCAAGTATAGAGGGACTGAGTTTAGAGAGACTGTCCGAGTATAGAGTGACTGAGTATAGAGGGACTGTACGAGTATAGAGGGACTGAGTATAGAGAGACTGTCTGAGTATAGAGGGACTGTCCAAGTATAGAGGGACTGAGTATAGAGAGACTGTCCGAGTATACAGGGACTGTCCGAGTATAGAGGAACTGTCCAAGTATAGAGGGACTGAGTATAGAGAGGCTGTCCGAGTATAGAGTGACTGAGTATAGAGGGACTCTACGAGTATAGAGGGACTGTCCAAGTATAGAGGGACTGCGTATAGAGAGACTGTCCGAGTATAGAGTGACTGAGTATAGAGGGACTCTACGAGTATAGAGGGACTGTCCAAGTATAGAGGGACTGCGTATAGAGAGACTGTCCGAGTATAGAGAGACTGAGTATTGAGGGACTGCCCGAGTATAGAGGAACTGTCCAAGTATAGAGGGACTGAGTTTAGAGAGACTGTCCGAGTATAGAGTGACTGAGTATAGAGGGACTGTACGAGTATAGAGGGACTGAGTATAGAGAGACTGTCTGAGTATAGAGGGACTGTCCAAGTATAGAGGGACTGAGTATAGAGAGACTGTCCGAGTATACAGGGACTGTCCGAGTATAGAGGTACTGAGTATAGAGGGACTGTCCTAGTATAGAGTGACTGAGTATAGAGGGACTGTCCGAGTATAGAGTGACTGAGTATAGAGAGACTGTCCGAGCATAGAGTGACTGAGTATAGAGGGACTGTCCGAGTATAGAGTGACTGAGTATAGAGGGACTGTCCGAGTATAGAGGGAGTGTCCGAGTATAGAGGGACTGTCCGAGTATAGAGGGAGTGTCCGAGTATAGAGGGACTGTACGAGTATAGAGGGACTGAGTATAGAGAGACTGTACGAGTACAAAGGGACTGAGTATAGAGGGACTGTCTGAGTATAGAGGGACTGAGTATAGAGGGACTGTCCGAGTACAGAGGGACTGAGTATAGAGGGACCGAGTATAGAGGGACTGAGTATAGAGAGACTGTCCGAGTACAGAGGGACTGAGTACAGAGGGACTGAGTATAGAGGGACTGTCCGAGTATAGAGGGACTGAGTATAGAGGGACCGAGTATAGAGGGACTGAGTATAGAGGAACTGTCCGAGTTTCAAGGGACTGAGTATAGAGGGACTGAGTATAGAGAGACTGTACGAGTATAGAGTGACTGAGTATAGAGGGACTGTCTGAGTATAGAGTGACTGAGTATAGAGGGACTGTCCGAGTATAGAGGGACTGAGTATAGAGAGACTGTCCGAGTATAGAGGAACTGTCTGAGTATAGAGGGACTGAGTATAGAGGGACTGTCCGAGTATAGAGTGACTGAGTATAGAGGGACTGTCCGAGTATAGAGTGACTGAGTATAGAGAGACTGTCCGAGCATAGAGTGACTGAGTATAGAGGGACTGTCCGAGTACAGAGGGAGTGTCCGAGTATTGAGGGACTGAGTATAGAGGGACTGATTATAGAGGGACTGTCCGAGTATAGAGTGACTGAGTATAGAGGGAGTGAGTATAGAGAGACTGTCCGGGTTTAGAGGGACTGAGTATAGCGGGACTGTCCGAATATAGAGGGACTGTCCGAGTATAGAGGGACTGAGTATAGAGGGACTGTCCGAGTATAGAGGGACTGAGTATAGAGGGACTGTCCGAGTACAGAGGAACTGAGTATAGAGGGACCGAGTATAGAGGGACTGAGTATAGAGGGACTGTCCGAGTACAGAGGGAATGAGTATAGAGGGACTGTCCGAGAATAGAGGGACTGAGTATAGAGGGACTGAGTACAGAGGGACTGAGTATAGAGGGACTGTCCGAGTATAGAGGGACTGAGTATAGAGGGACAGAGTATAGAGGGACTGAGCATAGAGGGACTGTCCGAGTTTCGAGGGACTGAGTACAGAGGGACTGAGTATAGAGAGACTGTACGAGGAAAGGGTGACTGAGTATAGAGGGACTGTCTGAGTATAGAGTGACTGAGTAGAGAGGAACTGTCCGAGTATAGAGGGACTGAGTATAGAGGTACTGAGTATAGACAGACTGTCCGAGTATTGAGGGACTGAGTATAGCGGACTGTCCGAGTACAGAGGGACTGAGTATAGAGGGACTGCCCGAGTACAGAGTGACTGAGTATAGAGGGACTCAGAAAAGAGAGACTGTCCAAGTATAGAGTGACTGAGTATAGAGGGACTGTACGAGTATAGAGGGACTGAGTATAGAGAGACTGTCTGAGTATAGAGGGACTGTCCAAGTATAGAGGGACTGAGTATAGAGAGACTGTCCGAGTATACAGGGACTGTCCGAGTATAGAGGTACTGAGTATAGAGGGACTGTCCGAGTATAGAGTGACTGAGTATAGAGGGACTGTCCGAGTATAGAGTGACTGAGTATAGAGAGACTGTCCGAGCATAGAGTGACTGAGTATAGAGGGACTGTCCGAGTATAGAGTGACTGAGTATAGAGGGACTGTCCGAGTATAGAGGGAGTGTCCGAGTATAGAGGGACTGTCCGAGTATAGAGGGAGTGTCCGAGTATAGAGGGACTGTACGAGTATAGAGGGACTGAGTATAGAGAGACTGTACGAGTACAAAGGGACTGAGTATAGAGGGACTGTCTGAGTATAGAGGGACTGAGTATAGAGGGACTGTCCGAGTACAGAGGGACTGAGTATAGAGGGACCGAGTATAGAGGGACTGAGTATAGAGAGACTGTCCGAGTACAGAGGGACTGAGTACAGAGGGACTGAGTATAGAGGGACTGTCCGAGTATAGAGGGACTGAGTATAGAGGGACCGAGTTTAGAGGGACTGAGTATAGAGGAACTGTCCGAGTTTCGAGGGACTGAGTATAGAGGGACTGAGTATAGAGAGACTGTACGAGTATAGAGTGACTGAGTATAGAGGGACTGTCTGAGTATAGAGTGACTGAGTATAGAGGGACTGTCCGAGTATAGAGGGACTGAGTATAGAGAGACTGTCCGAGTACAGAGGAACTGTCTGGGTATAGAGGGACTGAGTATAGAGGGACTGTCCGAGTATAGAGTGACTGAGTATAGAGGGACTGTCCGAGTATAGAGTGACTGAGTATAGAGAGACTGTCCGAGCATAGAGTGACTGAGTATAGAGGGACTGTCCGAGTACAGAGGGAGTGTCCGAGTATTGAGGGACTGAGTATAGAGGGACTGATTATAGAGGGACTGTCCGAGTATAGAGTGACTGAGTATAGAGGGAGTGAGTATAGAGAGACTGTCCGGGTTTAGAGGGACTGAGTATAGCGGGACTGTCCGAATATAGAGGGACTGTCCGAGTATAGAGGGACTGAGTATAGAGGGACTGTCCGAGTATAGAGGGACTGAGTATAGAGGGACTGTCCGAGTACAGAGGAACTGAGTATAGAGGTACCGAGTATAGAGGGACTGAGTATAGAGGGACTGTCCGAGTACAGAGGGAATGAGTATAGAGGGACTGTCCGAGTATAGAGGGACTGAGTATAGAGGGACTGAGTACAGAGGGACTGAGTATAGAGGGACTGTCCGAGTATAGAGGGACTGAGTATAGAGGTTCAGAGTATAGAGGGACTGAGCATAGAGGGACTGTCCGAGTTTCGAGGGACTGAGTACAGAGGGACTGAGTATAGAGAGACTGTACGAGGAAAGGGTGACTGAGTATAGAGGGACTGTCTGAGTATAGAGTGACTGAGTAGAGAGGAACTGTCCGAGTATAGAGGGACTGAGTATAGAGGTACTGAGTATAGACAGACTGTCCGAGTATTGAGGGACTGAGTATAGCGGACTGTCCGAGTACAGAGGGACTGAGTATAGAGAGACTGCCCGAGTATAGAGTGACTGAGTATAGAGGGACTCAGAAAAGAGGGACTGTCCGAGTGTAGAGGGACTGAGTATATAGGGACTGTCCGAGTATAGAGGGACTGTCCGAGTATAGAGGGGCTGAGTATAGAGGGACTGTACGAGTACAGAGGGACTGAGTATAGAGGGACTGAGTATAGACGGACTGTCCGAGTATAGAGGGACTGTCCGAGTATAGAGGGGCTGAGTATAGAGGGACTGTCCGAGTATAGAGGGACTGTCCGAGTATAGAGGGGCTGAGTATAAGGGACTGTACGAGTACAGAGGGACTGAGTATAGAGGGACTGAGTATAGTGGGACTGAGGATAGAGGGACTGTCCGAGTATAGAGGGACTGAGTATAGAGGGACTGTCTGAGTATAGAGGGACTGAGTATAGTGGGACTCTACGAGCACAGAGGGACTGAGTATAGAGGGACTGAGTATAGAGGGACTGAGTATAGAGAGACTGTCCGAGAGCAGTGGGACTGAGTATAGAGGGACTGAGTATAGAGGGACTGAGTATGGAGGGACTGAGCATAGAGGGACTGTACGAGTACAGAGGGACTGAGTATAGAGGGACTGATGATCGAGGGACTGAGTATAGAGTGACTGTCCGAGTATAGAGGGACTGAGTATAGAGGGACTGAGTATAGAGGGACTGAGAATAGAGGGACTGTCCGAGAATAGAGGCACTGAGTATAGAGGGACTGAGTATAGAGGGACTGAGTATGGAGGGACTGTCCGAGTATAGAGGGACTGAGTATAGAGGGACTGATTATCGAGGGACTGAGTATAGAGGGACTGTACGAGTACAGAGGGACTGAGTATAGAGGGACTGAGTATAGAAGGACTGTCCTAGTATAGAGGGAGTGAGTATAGAGGGGCTGTCCGAGTATAGAGTGACTGAGTATGGAGGGACTGTCCGAGTATAGAGTGACTGAGTAAAGAGGGACTGTCCGAGTATAGAGGGACTGAGTATAGAGGGACTGAGTATAGAGGGACTGTCCGAGTTTAGAAGGACTGAGTATAGCGGGACTGTCCGAGTATAGAGTGACTGTCCAAGTATAGAGGGACTGAGTATAGAGGGACTGAGTATAGAGGGACTGTCCGAGTATAGAGGGACTGAGTATAGAGGGACTGTCCGAGTATAGAGGGACTGAGTATAGAGGGACTGAGTATAGAGGGACTGTCCGAGTACAGAGGGACTGAGTATAGAGGGACCGAGTATAGAGGGACTGAGTATAGAGGGACTGTCCGAGTATAGAGGGACTGAGTATAGAGGGACCGAGTAGAGAGGGACTGTCCGAGTACAGAGGGACTGAGTATAGAGGGACCGAGTATAGAGGGACTGAGTATGGAGGGACTGTCCGAGTACAGAGGGACTGAGTATAGAGGGACTGTCCGAGTATAGAGGGACTGAGTATAGTGGGACTGAGTACAGAGGGACTGAGTATAGAGGGACTGTCCGAGTATAGAGGGACTGAGTATAGAGGGACCGAGTATAGAGGGACTGAGTATAGAGGGACTGTCCGAGTTTCGAGGGACTGAGTATAGAGGGACTGAGTACAGAGAGACTGTACGAGTATAGAGTGACTGAGTATAGAGGGACTGAGTATAGAGGGACTGAGTATAGAGGGACAGTCCGAGTACAGAGGGACTGAGTATAGAGGGACCGAGTATAGAGGGACTGAGTATAGAGGGACTGTCCGAGTATAGAGGGACTGAGTATAGAGGGACCGAGTATAGTGGGACTGTCCGAGTACAGAGGGACTGAGTATAGAGGGACCGAGTATAGAGGGACTGAGTATAGAGGGACTGTCCGAGTACAGAGGGACTGAGTATAGAGGGACTGTCCGAGTATAGAGGGACTGAGTATAGTGGGACTGAGTACAGAGGGACTGAGTATAGAGGGACTGTCCGAGTATAGAGGGACTGAGTATAGAGGGACCGAGTATAGAGGGACTGAGTATAGAGGGACTGTCCGAGTTTCGAGGGACTGAGTATAGAGGGACTGAGTATAGAGAGACTGTACGAGTATAGAGTGACTGAGTATAGAGGGACTGTCTGAGTATAGAGTGACTGAGTATAGAGGGACTGTCCGAGTATAGAGTGACTGAGTATAGAGGGACTGTCTGAGTATAGAGTGACTGAATATAGACAGACTGTCCGAGTATTGAGGGACTGAGTATAGCGGACTGTCCGAGTATGGAGAGACTGAGTATAGAGGGACTGTCTGAGTATAGAGTGACTGAATAGAGAGGGACTGTCCGAGTATAGAGGGACTGAGTATAGAGGGACTGAGTATAGACAGACTGTCCGAGTATTGAGGGACTGAGTATAGCGGACTGTCCGAGTACAGAGGGTCTGAGTATAGAGGGACTGCCCGAGTATAGAGGGACTGAGTAGAGAGAGACCATCCGAGTATAGAGTGACTGAGTATAGAGGGACTCAGAAAAGAGGGACTGTCCGAGTGTAGAGGGACTGAGTATATAGGGACTGTCCGCGTATAGAGGGACTGTCCGAGTATAGAGGGATTGTCCGAGTATAGAGGGGCTGAGTATAGAGGGACTGTACGAGTACAGAGGGACTGAGTATAGAGGGACTGAGTATAGTGGGACTGAGGATAGAGGGACTGTCCGAGTATAGAGGGACTGAGTATAGAGGGACTGTCCGAGTATAGAGGGACTGAGTATAGTGGGACTCTACGAGCACAGAGGGACTGAGTATAGAGGGACTGAGTATAGAGGGACTGAGTATAGAGAGACTGTCCGAGAACAGAGGGACTGAGTATAGAGGGACTGAGTATAGAGGGACTGAGTATAGAGGTACTGAGTATAGACAGACTGTCCGAGTATTGAGGGACTGAGTATAGCGGACTGTCCGAGTACAGAGGGACTGAGTATAGAGGGACTGCCCGAGTACAGAGTGACTGAGTATAGAGGGACTCAGAAAAGAGAGACTGTCCAAGTATAGAGTGACTGAGTATAGAGGGACTGTACGAGTATAGAGGGACTGAGTATAGAGAGACTGTCTGAGTATAGAGGGACTGTCCAAGTATAGAGGGACTGAGTATAGAGAGACTGTCCGAGTATACAGGGACTGTCCGAGTATAGAGGTACTGAGTATAGAGGGACTGTCCGAGTATAGAGTGACTGAGTATAGAGGGACTGTCCGAGTATAGAGTGACTGAGTATAGAGAGACTGTCCGAGCATAGAGTGACTGAGTATAGAGGGACTGTCCGAGTATAGAGTGACTGAGTATAGAGGGACTGTCCGAGTATAGAGGGAGTGTCCGAGTATAGAGGGACTGTCCGAGTATAGAGGGAGTGTCCGAGTATAGAGGGACTGTACGAGTATAGAGGGACTGAGTATAGAGAGACTGTACGAGTACAAAGGGACTGAGTATAGAGGGACTGTCTGAGTATAGAGGGACTGAGTATAGAGGGACTGTCCGAGTACAGAGGGACTGAGTATAGAGGGACCGAGTATAGAGGGACTGAGTATAGAGAGACTGTCCGAGTACAGAGGGACTGAGTACAGAGGGACTGAGTATAGAGGGACTGTCCGAGTATAGAGGGACTGAGTATAGAGGGACCGAGTTTAGAGGGACTGAGTATAGAGGAACTGTCCGAGTTTCGAGGGACTGAGTATAGAGGGACTGAGTATAGAGAGACTGTACGAGTATAGAGTGACTGAGTATAGAGGGACTGTCTGAGTATAGAGTGACTGAGTATAGAGGGACTGTCCGAGTATAGAGGGACTGAGTATAGAGAGACTGTCCGAGTACAGAGGAACTGTCTGAGTATAGAGGGACTGAGTATAGAGGGACTGTCCGAGTATAGAGTGACTGAGTATAGAGGGACTGTCCGAGTATAGAGTGACTGAGTATAGAGAGACTGTCCGAGCATAGAGTGACTGAGTATAGAGGGACTGTCCGAGTACAGAGGGAGTGTCCGAGTATTGAGGGACTGTGTATAGAGGGACTGATTATAGAGAGGCTGTCCGGGTTTAGAGGGACTGAGTATAGCGGGACTGTCCGAATATAGAGGGACTGTCCGAGTATAGAGGGACTGAGTATAGAGGGACTGTCCGAGTATAGAGGGACTGAGTATAGAGGGACTGACCGAGTACAGAGGAACTGAGTATAGAGGTACCGAGTATAGAGGGACTGAGTATAGAGGGACTGTCCGAGTACAGAGGGAATGAGTATAGAGGGACTGTCCGAGTATAGAGGGACTGAGTACAGAGGGACTGAGTATAGAGGGACTGTCCGAGTATAGAGGGACTGAGTATAGAGGGACAGAGTATAGAGGGACTGAGCATAGAGGGACTGTCCGAGTTTCGAGGGACTGAGTACAGAGGGACTGAGTATAGAGAGACTGTACGAGGAAAGGGTGACTGAGTATAGAGGGACTGTCTGAGTATAGAGTGACTGAGTAGAGAGGAACTGTCCGAGTATAGAGGGACTGAGTATAGAGGTACTGAGTATAGACAGACTGTCCGAGTATTGAGGGACTGAGTATAGCGGACTGTCCGAGTACAGAGGGACTGAGTATAGAGAGACTGCCCGAGTATAGAGTGACTGAGTATAGAGGGACTCAGAAAAGAGGGACTGTCCGAGTGTAGAGGGACTGAGTATATAGGGACTGTCCGAGTATAGAGGGACTGTCCGAGTATAGAGGGGCTGAGTATAGAGGGACTGTACGAGTACAGAGGGACTGAGTATAGAGGGACTGAGTATAGACGGACTGTCCGAGTATAGAGGGACTGTCCGAGTATAGAGGGGCTGAGTATAGAGGGACTGTCCGAGTATAGAGGGACTGTCCGAGTATAGAGGGGCTGAGTATAAGGGACTGTACGAGTACAGAGGGACTGAGTATAGAGGGACTGAGTATAGTGGGACTGAGGATAGAGGGACTGTCCGAGTATAGAGGGACTGAGTATAGAGGGACTGTCTGAGTATAGAGGGACTGAGTATAGTGGGACTCTACGAGCACAGAGGGACTGAGTATAGAGGGACTGAGTATAGAGGGACTGAGTATAGAGAGACTGTCCGAGAGCAGTGGGACTGAGTATAGAGGGACTGAGTATAGAGGGACTGAGTATGGAGGGACTGAGCATAGAGGGACTGTACGAGTACAGAGGGACTGAGTATAGAGGGACTGATGATCGAGGGACTGAGTATAGAGTGACTGTCCGAGTATAGAGGGACTGAGTATAGAGGGACTGAGTATAGAGGGACTGAGAATAGAGGGACTGTCCGAGAATAGAGGCACTGAGTATAGAGGGACTGAGTATAGAGGGACTGAGTATGGAGGGACTGTCCGAGTATAGAGGGACTGAGTATAGAGGGACTGATTATCGAGGGACTGAGTATAGAGGGACTGTACGAGTACAGAGGGACTGAGTATAGAGGGACTGAGTATAGAAGGACTGTCCGAGTATAGAGGGAGTGAGTATAGAGGGGCTGTCCGAGTATAGAGTGACTGAGTATGGAGGGACTGTCCGAGTATAGAGTGACTGAGTAAAGAGGGACTGTCCGAGTATAGAGGGACTGAGTATAGAGGGACTGAGTATAGAGGGACTGTCCGAGTTTAGAAGGACTGAGTATAGCGGGACTGTCCGAGTATAGAGCGACTGTCCAAGTATAGAGGGACTGAGTATAGAGGGACTGAGTATAGAGGGACTGTCCGAGTATAGAGGGACTGAGTATAGAGGGACTGTCCGAGTATAGAGGGACTGAGTATAGAGGGACTGAGTATAGAGGGACTGTCCGAGTACAGAGGGACTGAGTATAGAGGGACCGAGTATAGAGGGACTGAGTATAGAGGGACTGAGTATAGAGGGACCGAGTAGAGAGGGACTGTCCGAGTACAGAGGGACTGAGTATAGAGGGACCGAGTATAGAGGGACTGAGTATAGAGGGACTGTCCGAGTACAGAGGGACTGAGTATAGAGGGACTGTCCGAGTATAGAGGGACTGAGTATAGTGGGACTGAGTACAGAGGGACTGAGTATAGAGGGACTGTCCGAGTATAGAGGGACTGAGTATAGAGGGACCGAGTATAGAGGGACTGAGTATAGAGGGACTGTCCGAGTTTCGAGGGACTGAGTATAGAGGGACTGAGTACAGAGAGACTGTACGAGTATAGAGTGACTGAGTATAGAGGGACTGAGTATAGAGGGACTGAGTATAGAGGGACTGTCCGAGTACAGAGGGACTGAGTATAGAGGGACCGAGTATAGAGGGACTGAGTATAGAGGGACTGTCCGAGTATAGAGGGACTGAGTATAGAGGGACCGAGTATAGTGGGACTGTCCGAGTACAGAGGGACTGAGTATAGAGGGACCGAGTATAGAGGGACTGAGTATAGAGGGACTGTCCGAGTACAGAGGGACTGAGTATAGAGGGACTGTCCGAGTATAGAGGGACTGAGTATAGTGGGACTGAGTACAGAGGGACTGAGTATAGAGGGACTGTCCGAGTATAGAGGGACTGAGTATAGAGGGACCGAGTATAGAGGGACTGAGTATAGAGGGACTGTCCGAGTTTCGAGGGACTGAGTATAGAGGGACTGAGTATAGAGAGACTGTACGAGTATAGAGTGACTGAGTATAGAGGGACTGTCTGAGTATAGAGTGACTGAGTATAGAGGGACTGTCCGAGTATAGAGTGACTGAATATAGACAGACTGTCCAAGTATTGAGGGACTGAGTATAGCGGACTGTCCGAGTATGGAGAGACTGAGTATAGAGGGACTGTCTGAGTATAGAGTGACTGAATAGAGAGGGACTGTCCGAGTATAGAGGGACTGAGTATAGAGGGACTGAGTATAGACAGACTGTCCGAGTATTGAGGGACTGAGTATAGCGGACTGTCCGAGTACAGAGGGTCTGAGTATAGAGGGACTGCCCGAGTATAGAGGGACTGAGTAGAGAGAGACCATCCGAGTATAGAGTGACTGAGTATAGAGGGACTCAGAAAAGAGGGACTGTCCGAGTGTAGAGGGACTGAGTATATAGGGACTGTCCGCGTATAGAGGGACTGTCCGAGTATAGAGGGACTGTCCGAGTATAGAGGGGCTGAGTATAGAGGGACTGATTATCGAGGGACTGAGTATAGAGGGACTGTACGAGTACAGAGGGACTGAGTATAGAGGGACTGAGTATAGAAGGACTGTCCGAGTATAGAGGGAGTGAGTATAGAGGGGCTGTCCGAGTATAGAGTGACTGAGTATGGAGGGACTGTCCGAGTATAGAGTGACTGAGTAAAGAGGGACTGTCCGAGTATAGAGGGACTGAGTATAGAGGGACTGAGTATAGAGGGACTGTCCGAGTTTAGAAGGACTGAGTATAGCGGGACTGTCCGAGTATAGAGCGACTGTCCAAGTATAGAGGGACTGAGTATAGAGGGACTGAGTATAGAGGGACTGTCCGAGTATAGAGGGACTGAGTATAGAGGGACTGTCCGAGTATAGAGGGACTGAGTATAGAGGGACTGAGTATAGAGGGACTGTCCGAGTACAGAGGGACTGAGTATAGAGGGACCGAGTATAGAGGGACTGAGTATAGAGGGACTGTCCGAGTATAGAGGGACTGAGTATAGAGGGACCGAGTAGAGAGGGACTGTCCGAGTACAGAGGGACTGAGTATAGAGGGACCGAGTATAGAGGGACTGAGTATAGAGGGACTGTCCGAGTACAGAGGGACTGAGTATAGAGGGACTGTCCGAGTATAGAGGGACTGAGTATAGTGGGACTGAGTACAGAGGGACTGAGTATAGAGGGACTGTCCGAGTATAGAGGGACTGAGTATAGAGGGACCGAGTATAGAGGGACTGAGTATAGAGGGACTGTCCGAGTTTCGAGGGACTGAGTATAGAGGGACTGAGTACAGAGAGACTGTACGAGTATAGAGTGACTGAGTATAGAGGGACTGAGTATAGAGGGACTGAGTATAGAGGGACTGTCCGAGTACAGAGGGACTGAGTATAGAGGGACCGAGTATAGAGGGACTGAGTATAGAGGGACTGTCCGAGTATAGAGGGACTGAGTATAGAGGGACCGAGTATAGTGGGACTGTCCGAGTACAGAGGGACTGAGTATAGAGGGACCGAGTATAGAGGGACTGAGTATAGAGGGACTGTCCGAGTACAGAGGGACTGAGTATAGAGGGACTGTCCGAGTATAGAGGGACTGAGTATAGTGGGACTGAGTACAGAGGGACTGAGTATAGAGGGACTGTCCGAGTATAGAGGGACTGAGTATAGAGGGACCGAGTATAGAGGGACTGAGTATAGAGGGACTGTCCGAGTTTCGAGGGACTGAGTATAGAGGGACTGAGTATAGAGAGACTGTACGAGTATAGAGTGACTGAGTATAGAGGGACTGTCTGAGTATAGAGTGACTGAGTATAGAGGGACTGTCCGAGTATAGAGTGACTGAATATAGACAGACTGTCCAAGTATTGAGGGACTGAGTATAGCGGACTGTCCGAGTATGGAGAGACTGAGTATAGAGGGACTGTCTGAGTATAGAGTGACTGAATAGAGAGGGACTGTCCGAGTATAGAGGGACTGAGTATAGAGGGACTGAGTATAGACAGACTGTCCGAGTATTGAGGGACTGAGTATAGCGGACTGTCCGAGTACAGAGGGTCTGAGTATAGAGGGACTGCCCGAGTATAGAGGGACTGAGTAGAGAGAGACCATCCGAGTATAGAGTGACTGAGTATAGAGGGACTCAGAAAAGAGGGACTGTCCGAGTGTAGAGGGACTGAGTATATAGGGACTGTCCGCGTATAGAGGGACTGTCCGAGTATAGAGGGACTGTCCGAGTATAGAGGGGCTGAGTATAGAGGGACTGATTATCGAGGGACTGAGTATAGAGGGACTGTACGAGTACAGAGGGACTGAGTATAGAGGGACTGAGTATAGAAGGACTGTCCGAGTATAGAGGGAGTGAGTATAGAGGGGCTGTCCGAGTATAGAGTGACTGAGTATGGAGGGACTGTCCGAGTATAGAGTGACTGAGTAAAGAGGGACTGTCCGAGTATAGAGGGACTGAGTATAGAGGGACTGAGTATAGAGGGACTGTCCGAGTTTAGAAGGACTGAGTATAGCGGGACTGTCCGAGTATAGAGCGACTGTCCAAGTATAGAGGGACTGAGTATAGAGGGACTGAGTATAGAGGGACTGTCCGAGTATAGAGGGACTGAGTATAGAGGGACTGTCCGAGTATAGAGGGACTGAGTATAGAGGGACTGAGTATAGAGGTACTGTCCGAGTACAGAGGGACTGAGTATAGAGGGACCGAGTATAGAGGGACTGAGTATAGAGGGACTGTCCGAGTATAGAGGGACTGAGTATAGAGGGACCGAGTAGAGAGGGACTGTCCGAGTACAGAGGGACTGAGTATAGAGGGACCGAGTATAGAGGGACTGAGTATAGAGGGACTGTCCGAGTACAGAGGGACTGAGTATAGAGGGACTGTCCGAGTATAGAGGGACTGAGTATAGTGGGACTGAGTACAGAGGGACTGAGTATAGAGGGACTGTCCGAGTATAGAGGGACTGAGTATAGAGGGACCGAGTATAGAGGGACTGAGTATAGAGGGACTGTCCGAGTTTCGAGGGACTGAGTATAGAGGGACTGAGTACAGAGAGACTGTACGAGTATAGAGTGACTGAGTATAGAGGGACTGAGTATAGAGGGACTGAGTATAGAGGGACTGTCCGAGTACAGAGGGACTGAGTATAGAGGGACCGAGTATAGAGGGACTGAGTATAGAGGGACTGTCCGAGTATAGAGGGACTGAGTATAGAGGGACCGAGTATAGTGGGACTGTCCGAGTACAGAGGGACTGAGTATAGAGGGACCGAGTATAGAGGGACTGAGTATAGAGGGACTGTCCGAGTACAGAGGGACTGAGTATAGAGGGACTGTCCGAGTATAGAGGGACTGAGTATAGTGGGACTGAGTACAGAGGGACTGAGTATAGAGGGACTGTCCGAGTATAGAGGGACTGAGTATAGAGGGACCGAGTATAGAGGGACTGAGTATAGAGGGACTGTCCGAGTTTCGAGGGACTGAGTATAGAGGGACTGAGTATAGAGAGACTGTACGAGTATAGAGTGACTGAGTATAGAGGGACTGTCTGAGTATAGAGTGACTGAGTATAGAGGGACTGTCCGAGTATAGAGTGACTGAGTATAGAGGGACTGTCTGAGTATAGAGTGACTGAATATAGACAGACTGTCCGAGTATTGAGGGACTGAGTATAGCGGACTGTCCGAGTATGGAGAGACTGAGTATAGAGGGACTGTCTGAGTATAGAGTGACTGAATAGAGAGGGACTGTCCGAGTATAGAGGGACTGAGTATAGAGGGACTGAGTATAGACAGACTGTCCGAGTATTGAGGGACTGAGTATAGCGGACTGTCCGAGTACAGAGGGTCTGAGTATAGAGGGACTGCCCGAGTATAGAGGGACTGAGTAGAGAGAGACCATCCGAGTATAGAGTGACTGAGTATAGAGGGACTCAGAAAAGAGGGACTGTCCGAGTGTAGAGGGACTGAGTATATAGGGACTGTCCGCGTATAGAGGGACTGTCCGAGTATAGAGGGACTGTCCGAGTATAGAGGGGCTGAGTATAGAGGGACTGTACGAGTACAGAGGGACTGAGTATAGAGGGACTGAGTATAGTGGGACTGAGGATAGAGGGACTGTCCGAGTATAGAGGGACTGAGTATAGAGGGACTGTCCGAGTATAGAGGGACTGAGTATAGTGGGACTCTACGAGCACAGAGGGACTGAGTATAGAGGGACTGAGTATAGAGGGACTGAGTATAGAGAGACTGTCCGAGAACAGAGGGACTGAGTATAGAGGGACTGAGTATAGAGGGACTGAGTATGGAGGGACTGAGCATAGAGGGACTGTACGAGTACAGAGGGACTGAGTATAGAGGGACTGATGATCGAGGGACTGAGTATAGAGTGACTGTCCGAGTATAGAGGGACTGAGTATAGAGGGACTGAGTATAGAGTGACTGTCCGAGTATAGAGGGACTGAGAATAGAGGGACTGTCCGAGAATAGAGGGACTGAGAATAGAGGGACTGTCCGAGAATAGAGGGACTGAGTATAGAGGGACTGAGTATAGAGGGACTGAGTATGGAGGGACTGTCCGAGTATAGAGGGACTGAGTATAGAGGGACTGAGTATTGAGGGACTGAGAATAGAGGGACTGTACGAGTACAGAGGGACTGAGTATAGAGGGACTAAGTATAGAAGGACTGTCCGAGTATAGAGGGAGTGAGTATAGAGGGGCTGTCCGAGTATAGAGTGACTGAGTATAGAGGGACTGTCCGAGTATAGAGTGACTGAGTATAGAGGGACTGTCCGAGTATAGAGGGACTGAGTATAGAGGGACTGAGTATAGAGGGACTGTCCGAGTTTAGAGGGACTGAGTATAGCGGGACTGTCCGAGTATAGAGGGACTGTCCGAGTATAGAGGGACTGAGTATAGAGGGACTGAGTAGAGAGGGACTGTCCGAGTACAGAGGGACTGAGTATAGAGGGACTGTCCGAGTATAGAGTGACTGAGTATAGAGGGACTGAGTATAGAGGGACTGTCCGAGTATAGAGGGACTGAGTATAGAGGGACTGAGTATAGAGGGACTGTCCGAGTACAGAGGGACTGAGTATAGAGGGACCGAGTATAGAGGGACTGAGTATAGAGGGACTGTCCGAGTATAGAGGGACTGAGTATAGAGGGACTGAGTATAGAGGGACTGTCCGAGTACAGAGGCACTGAGTATAGAGGGACCGAGTATAGAGGGACTGAGTATAGAGGGACTGTCCGAGTATAGAGGGACTGAGTATAGAGGGACCGAGTATAGAGGGACTGTCCGAGTACAGCGGACTGAGTATAGAGGGACCGAGTATAGAGGGACTGAGTATAGAGGGACTGTCCGAGTACAGAGGGACTGAGTATAGAGGGACTGTCCGAGTATAGAGGGACTGAGTATAGTGGGACTGAGTACAGAGGGACTGAGTATAGAGAGACTGTACGAGTATAGAGGGACTGAGTATAGAGGGACTGTCTGAGTATAGAGTGACTGAGTATAGAGGGACCGTCCGAGTATAGAGTGACTGAGTATAGAGGTACTGAGTATAGACAGACTGTCCGAGTATGGAGAGACTGAGTATAGAGGGACTGTCTGAGTATAGAGTGACTGAGTAGAGAGGGACTGTCCGAGTATAGCGGGACTGAGTATAGAGGTACTGAGTATAGACAGACTGTCCGAGTATTGAGGGACTGAGTATAGCGGACTGTCCGAGTACAGAGGGTCTGAGTATAGAGGGACTGCCCGAGTATAGAGGGACTGAGTAGAGAGAGACCATCCGAGTATAGAGTGACTGAGTATAGAGGGACTCAGAAAAGAGGGACTGTCCGAGTGTAGAGGGACTGAGTATATAGGGACTGTCCGCGTATAGAGGGACTGTCCGAGTATAGAGGGGCTGAGTATAGAGGGACTGAGTATAGAGGGACTGAGGATAGAGGGACTGTCCGAGTATAGAGGGACTGAGTATAGAGGGACTGTCCGAGTATAGAGGGACTGAGTATAGAGGGACCGAGTATAGAGGGACTGTCCGAGTACAGAGGGACTGAGTATAGAGGGACCGAGTATAGAGGGACTGAGTATAGAGGGACTGTCCGAGTACAGAGGGACTGAGTATAGAGGGACTGTCCGAGTATAGAGGGACTGAGTATAGTGGGACTCTACGAGCACAGAGGGACTGAGTATAGAGGGACTGAGTATAGAGGGACTGAGTATAGAGGGACTGTCCGAGTATAGAGGGACTGAGTATAGAGAGACTGTCCGAGAATAGAGGGACCGAGTATAGAGGGACTGAGTATAGAGGGACTGATAATCGAGGGACTGAGTATAGAGGGACTGTCCGAGAATAGAGGGACTGAGTATAGAGGGACTGTACGAGTATAGAGTGACTGAGTATAGAGGGACTGTCCGAGTATAGAGGGACTGAGTATAGAGGGACTGAGGATAGAGGGACTGTCTGAGTATAGAGTGACTGAGTATAGAGGGACTGTCCGAGTATAGAGGGACTGAGTATAGCGGACTGTCCGAGTATGGAGAGACTGAGTATAGAGGGACTGTCCGAGTATAGAGGGACTGAGTATAGCGGGACTGTCCGAGTCTAGAGGGACTGAGTATAGAGAGACTGTCCGAGTATAGAGGGACTGTCCAAGTATAGAGGGACTGAGTATAGAGAGACTGTCCGGGTATAGAAGGACTGAGTATAGAGGGACTGTCCGTGTATAGAGAGACTGAGTATAGAGGGACTGTCCGAGTCTAGAGGGACTGAGTATAGAGGGACTGCCCGAGTATAGAGGGACTGAGTATAGAGGAACTGTCCGAGTATAGAGGGACTGAGTATGGAGAGACTGTCCAAGTATAGAGGGACTGAGTATAGAGAGACTGAGTATAGAGGGACTGTCCGAGTATAGAGGGACTGAGTATAGAGGGACTGTCCGAGTATAGAGGGACTGAGTATGGAGAGACTGTCTGGGTATAGAGGGAGTGAGTTTAGAGAGACTGTCCGAGTATAGAGAGACTGAGTATAGAGGAACTGTCCGAGTATAGAGGGACTGAGTATGGAGAGACTGTCCAAGTATAGAGGGACTGAGTATAGAGAGACTGAGTATAGAGGGACTGTCCGAGTACAGAGGGACTGAGTATAGAGGGACTGTCCGAGTATAGAGGGACTGAGTATGGAGAGACTGTCTGGGTATAGAGGGAGTGAGTTTAGAGAGACTGTCCGAGTATAGAGAGACTGAGTATAGAGGGACTGTACGAGTATAGAGGGACTGAGTATGGAGAGACTGTCCAAGTATAGAGGGACTGAGTATAGAGGGACTGAGTATAGAGGGACTGTCCGAGTATAGAGGGACTGAGTATAGAGGGACTGTCCGAGTATAGAGTGACTGAGTATTGAGGGACTGAGTATACAGGGACTGTCCGAGTATAGAGGGACTGAGTATAGAGAGACTGTCCGAGTATAGAGGAACTGTCCGAGTATAGAGGGACTGAGTATGGAGAGACTGTCCGGGTATAGAGGGACTGAGTTTAGAGAGACTGTCCGAGTAGAGAGGGACTGAGTATAGAGGGACTGAGTATAGAGGGACTGAGGATAGAGGGACTGTCCGAGTATAGAGGGACTGAGTATAGTGGGACTCTACGAGCACAGAGGGACTGAGTATAGAGGGACTGAGTATAGAGGGACTGAGTATAGAGGGACTGTCCGAGTATAGAGGGACTGAGTATAGAGAGACTGAGTATAGAGGGACTGTCCGAGTATAGAGTGACTGAGTATAGAGGGACTGAGTATAGAGGGACTGAGTATGGAGGGACTGAGAATAGAGGGACTGTCCGAGTATAGAGTGACTGAGTATAGAGGGACTGAGTATAGAGGGACTGAGTATAGAGGGACTGAGAATAGAGGGACTGAGAATAGAGGGACTGTCCGAGAATCGAGGGACTGAGTATAGAGGGACTGAGTATAGACGGACTGTCCGAGTATAGAGTGACTGAGTATAGAGGGACTGAGTATAGAGGGACTGAGTATGGAGGGACTGAGAATAGAGGGACTGTCCGAGAATAGAGGGACTGAGTATAGAGGGACTGAGTATAGAGGGACTGAGTATGGAGGGACTGTCCGAGTATAGAGGGACTGAGTATAGAGAGACTGTCCGAGAATAGAGGGACTGAGTATAGAGGGACTGTACGAGTACAGAGGGACTGAGTATAGAGGGACTGATTATCGAGAGACTGAGTTTCGAGGGACTGTCCGAGTTTAGAGGGACTGAGTATAGCGGGACTGTCTGAGTATAGAGCGACTGTCCGAGTATAGAGGGACTGAGTATAGAGGGACTGAGTATAGAGGGACTGTCCGAGTACAGAGGGACTGAGTATAGAGGGACTGAGTATAGAGGGACTGTCCGAGTACAGAGGGACTGTGTATAGAGGGACCGAGTATAGAGGGACTGAGTATAGAGGGACTGTCCGAGTACAGAGGGACTGAGTATAGAGGGACTGTCCGAGTATAGAGGGACTGAGTATAGAGGGACTGTCCAAGTACAGAGGGACTGAGTATAGAGGGACTGTCCGAGTATAGAGGGACTGAGTATAGTGGGACTGAGTACAGAGGGACTGAGTATAGAGGGACTGTCCGAGTATAGAGGGACTGAGTATAGAGGGACCGAGTATAGAGAGACTGTACGAGTATAGAGTGACTGAGTATAGAGGGACTGTCTGAGTATAGAGTGACTGAGTATAGAGGGACCGTCCGAGTATTGAGGGACTGAGTATAGCGGACTGTCCGAGTATGGAGAGACTGAGTATAGAGGGACTGTCCGAGTAAAGAGGGACTGAGTATAGAGGGACTGAGTATAGAGAGACTGTCCGAGTATAGAAGGACTGAGTATAGAGGGACTGTCCGAGTATAGAGAGACTGTCCGAGTATAGTGGGACTGAGTATAGAGGTACTGAGTATAGACAGACTGTCCGAGTATAGAGGGACTGAGTATAGCGGACTGTCCGAGTACAAAGGGACTGAGTATAGAGAGACTGTCCGGGTCTAGAAGGACTGAGTATAGAGGGACTGTCCGAGTATAGAGAGACTGTCCGAGTATAGTGGGACTGTCCAAGTATAGAGGGACTGAGTATAGAGAGACTGTATGAGTAAAAACTGACTGAGTATAGAGGGACTGTCCGTGTATAGAGTGACTGAGTATAGAGGGACTGTCCGAGTCTAGAGGGACTGAGTATAGAGAGACTGTCCGAGTATAGAGGGACTGAGTTTAGAGAGACTGTCCGAGTATAGAGTGACTGAGTATAGAGGGACTGTCCGAGTATAGAGGGACTGAGGATAGAGGGACTGTCCGAGTATAGAGGGACTGAGTATAGAGGGACTGTCCGAGTATAGAGGGGCTGAGTATAGAGGGACTGTACGAGTACAGAGGGACTGAGTATAGAGGGACTGAGTATAGTGGGACTGAGTATAGAGGGACTGTCCGAGTATAGAGGGACTGAGTATAGAGGGACTGTCCGAGTATAGAGGGACTGAGTATAGTGGGACTCTACGAGCACAGAGGGACTGAGTATAGAGGGACTGAGTATAGAGGGACTGAGTATAGAGGGACTGTCCGAGTATAGAGTGACTGAGTATAGAGAGACTGTCCGAGAATAGAGGGACTGAGCATAGAGGGACTGAGTATAGAGGGACTGATAATCGAGGGACTGAGTATAGAGGGACTGTCCGAGAATAGAGGGACTGAGTATAGAGGGACTGTACGAGTACAGAGGGACTGAGTATAGAGGGACCGAGTATAGAGGGACTGAGGATAGAGGGACTGTCCGAGTATCGAGGAACTGAGTATAGAGGGACTGTCCGAGTACAGAGGGACTGAGTATAGAGGGACTGTCCGAGTACAGAGGGACTGAGTATAGAGGGACTGTCCGAGTTTCGAGGGACTGAGTGTAGAGGGACTGAGTATAGAGAGACTGTCTGAGTATAGAGTGACTGAGTATAGAGGGACTGTCCGAGTATCGAGGGACTGAGTACAGAGGTACTGAGTATAGACAGACTGTCCGAGTATTGAGGGACTGAGTATAGCGGACTGTCCGAGTATGGAGAGACTGAGTATAGAGGGACTGTCCGAGTATAGAGGGACTGAGTATAGAGAGACTGTCCGAGTATAGAGGGACTGTCCAAGTATAGAGGGACTGAGTATAGAGAGACTGTCCGAGTATAGAAGGACTGAGTATAGAGGGACTGTCCGTGTATAGAGTGACTGAGTATAGAGGGACTGTCCGAGTCTAGAGGGACTGAGTATAGAGAGACTGTCCGAGTATAGAGGGACTGAGTTTAGAGGGACTGTCCGAGTATAGAGTGACTGAGTATTGAGGGACTGCCCGAGTATAGAGGGACTGAGTACAGAGGAACTGTCCGAGTATAGAGGGACTGAGTATGGAGAGACTGTCCAAGTATAGAGGGACTGAGTATAGAGAGACTGAGTATAGAGGGACTGTCCGAGTATAGAGGGACTGAGTATAGAGGGACTGTCCGAGTATAGAGGGACTGAGTATGGAGAGACTGTCTGGGTATAGAGGGAGTGAGTTTAGAGAGACTGTCCGAGTATAGAGAGACTGAGTATAGAGGGACTGTACGAGTATAGAGGGACTGAGTATAGAGAGACTGTCTGAGTATAGAGTGACTGAGTATAGAGGGACTGAGTATAGAGGGACTGTCCGAGTATAGAGGGACTGAGTATAGAGGGACTGAGTATAGAGGGACTGTCCGAGTATAGAGGGACTGAGTATAGAGGGACTGTCCGAGTATAGAGTGACTGAGTATTGAGGGACTGAGTATAGAGGGACTGTCCGAGTATAGAGGGACTGAGTATAGAGAGACTGTCCGAGTATAGAGGAACTGTCCGAGTATAGAGGGACTGAGTATGGAGAGACTGTCCGGCTATAGAGGGACTGAGTTTAGAGAGACTGTCCGAGTAGAGAGGGACTGAGTATAGAGGGACTGAGTATAGAGGGACTGAGGATAGAGGGACTGTCCGAGTATAGAGGGACTGAGTATAGTGGGACTCTACGAGCACAGAGGGACTGAGTATAGAGGGACTGAGTATAGAGGGACTGAGTATAGAGGGACTATCCGAGTATAGAGGGACTGAGTATAGAGAGACTGTCCGAGAATAGAGGGACTGAGCATAGAGGGACTGTACGAGTACAGAGGGACTGAGTATAGAGGGACTGATAATCGAGGGACTGAGTATAGAGGGACTGAGTATAGAGGGACTGTCCGAGTATAGAGTGACAGAGTATAGAGGGACTGATAATCGAGGGACTGAGTATAGAGGGACTGAGTATAGAGGGACTGAGTATGGAGGGACTGAGAATAGAGGGACTGTCCGAGAATAGAGGGACTGAGTATAGAGGGACTGAGTATAGAGGGACTGAGTATGGAGGGACTGTCCGAGTATAGAGGGACTGAGTATAGAGGGACTGAGTATAGAGGGACTGTCCGAGTATAGAGGGACTGAGTATAGAGGGACTGTCCGAGTATAGAGTGACTGAGTATTGAGGGACTGAGTATAGAGGGACTGTCCGAGTATAGAGGGACTGAGTATAGAGAGACTGTCCGAGTATAGAGGAACTGTCCGAGTATAGAGGGACTGAGTATGGAGAGACTGTCCGGCTATAGAGGGACTGAGTTTAGAGAGACTGTCCGAGTAGAGAGGGACTGAGTATAGAGGGACTGAGTATAGAGGGACTGAGGATAGAGGGACTGTCCGAGTATAGAGGGACTGAGTATAGTGGGACTCTACGAGCACAGAGGGACTGAGTATAGAGGGACTGAGTATAGAGGGACTGAGTATAGAGGGACTGTCCGAGTATAGAGGGACTGAGTATAGAGAGACTGTCCGAGAATAGAGGGACTGAGCATAGAGGGACTGTACGAGTACAGAGGGACTGAGTATAGAGGGACTGATAATCGAGGGACTGAGTATAGAGGGACTGAGTATAGAGGGACTGTCCGAGTATAGAGTGACTGAGTATAGAGGGACTGATAATCGAGGGACTGAGTATAGAGGGACTGAGTATAGAGGGACTGAGTATGGAGGGACTGAGAATAGAGGGACTGTCCGAGAATAGAGGGACTGAGTATAGAGGGACTGAGTATAGAGGGACTGAGTATGGAGGGACTGTCCGAGAATAGAGGGACTGAGTATAGAGGGACTGTACGAGTACAGAGGGACTGAGTATAGAGGGACTGAGTATAGAGGGACTGTCCGAGTACAGAGGGACTGTGTATAGAGGGACCGAGTATAGAGGGACTGAGTATAGAGGGACTGTCCGAGTACAGAGGGACTGAGTATAGAGGGACTGAGTATAGAGGGACTGAGTATAGAGGGACTGTCCGAGTATAGAGGGACTGAGTATAGAGGGACTGTCCGAGTACAGAGGGACTGAGTATAGTGGGACTGAGTACAGAGGGACTGAGTATAGAGGGACTGTCCGAGTATAGAGTGACTGAGTATAGAGGGACCGTCCGAGTATAGAGGGACTGAGTATAGAGGGACCGTCCGAGTATAGAGGGACTGAGTATAGAGGTACTGAGTATAGACAGACTGTCCGAGTATTGAGGGACTGAGTATAGCGGACTGTCCGAGTATGGAGAGACTGAGTATAGAGGGACTGTCCGAGTATAGAGGGACTGAGTATAGTGGGACTGAGTACAGAGGGACTGAGTATTGAGGGACTGAGTATAGCGGACTGTCCGAGTATAGAGTGACTGAGTATAGAGGGACCGTCCGAGTATAGAGGGACTGAGTATAGAGGGACTGTCCGAGTATAGAGTGACTGAGTATAGAGGGACCGTCCGAGTATAGAGGGACTGAGTATAGAGGTACTGAGTATAGACAGACTGTCCGAGTATTGAGGGACTGAGTATAGCGGACTGTCCGAGTATAGAGTGACTGAGTATAGAGGGACCGTCCGAGTATAGAGGGACTGAGTATAGAGGTACTGAGTATAGACAGATTGTCCGAGTATTGAGGGACTGAGTATAGCGGACTGTCCGAGTACAGAGGGACTGAGTATAGAGGGACTGTCCGAGTATAGAGTGACTGAGTATAGAGGGACCGTCCGAGTATAGAGGGACTGAGTATAGAGAGACTGTCCGAGTATAGAGGGACTGAGTTTAGAGAGACTGTCCGAGTATAGAGTGACTGAGTATAGAGGGACTGTCCGAGTATAGAGGGACTGAGTATAGAGGGACTGTACGAGTACAAAGGGCCTGAGTATAGAGGGACTGTCCGAGTATAGAGGGACTGAGTATAGAGGGACTGTCCGAGTATAGAGTGACTGAGTATTGAGGGACTGCCCGAGTATAGAGGAACTGTCCGAGTATAGAGGGACTGAGTATGGAGAGACTGTCCGGGTCTAGAGGGACTGAGTTTAGAGAGACTGTCCGAGTAGAGAGGGACTGAGTATAGAGAGACTGTCCGAGTATAAAGGGACTGTCAAAGTATCGAGGGACTGAGTATAGAGAGACTGTCCGAGTATAGAGGGATAGAGGAAAAAGGGACTGCCCGAGTATTGAGGGACTGAGTATAGAGAGACTCTCCGAGGAAAGAGGGACTGACCGAGTATAGAGGGACTGAGTATAGAGGGACTGCCCGAGTATAGATGGACTGAGATGGAAATGTGTTGCTGGAAAAACGCAGCAGGTCAGGCAGCATCTAGGGAAAAGGAGAATAAACGTTTCGGGCATTAGCCCTTCTTCAGGAATGAGGAAAGTTTGTCCAGCAGGCTAAGATAAAAGATAGGGAGGAGGGACTTGGGGAGGGGCGTCGGAAATGTGATAGGTGGAAAGAGGTCAAGGTGAGGGTGATAGGTCAGACTGGGGTGGGGGCGGAGAGGTCGGGAAGAAGATTGCAGGTTAGGAAGGCGGTGCTGAATTTGATGGATTTGACTGAGACAAGGTGGGGGGAGGGGAAATGAGGAAACTGGTGAAATCCGAGTTCATCCCTTGTGGTTGGAGGGTTCCTAGCCGGAAGATGAGGCGCTCTTCCTCCAACCGTCGTTTTGTTGTGGTCTGACGATGGAGGAGTCCAAAGACCTGCATATCCTTGGTGGAATGGGAGGGGGAATTGAAGTGTTGAGCCACGGGGTGGTTGGGTTGGTTGGTCCGAGTGTCGCAGAGGTGTTCCCTGAAACGCTCCGCAAGTAGGCGGCCTGTCTCCACAATATAGAGTTTAGAGGGACTGAGTATAGAGAGACTGTCCGAGTATAGAGGGACTGTCCGGGGAAAGAGGGACAGAGTATAGAGAGACTGTCCGAGTATAGAGGGACTGTCCGGGGAAAGAGGGACTGAGTATAGAGAGACTGTCCGAGTATAGAGAGACTGAGTATAGAGGGACTGTCCGAGTATTGAGTGACTGAGTATAGAGGGACTGTCCGAGTATAGAGTGACTGAGTATAGAGGGACTGTCCGAGTATAGCGTGACTGAGTATAGAGAGACTGAGTATAGAGGGACTGTCCGAGTATAGAGTGACTGAGTATAGAGGGACTGAGTATAGAGAGACTGTCCGAGTATAGAGGGACTGTGTATAGAGTGACTGAGTATAGAGAGAATGTCCGAGTATAGAGGGACTGACTATAGAGGGACTGAATATAGAGGGACTGTCCGAGTATTGAGTGACTGAGTATAGAGGGACCATCCGAATATAGAGTGATTGAGTATAGAGGGAACTGTCCGAGTATAGAGGGATTGAGTATAGAGGGACTGTCCGAGTATTGAGTGACTGAGTATAGAGGGACCATCCGAATATAGAGTGACTGAGTATAGAGGGAACTGTCCGAGTATAGAGGGATTGAGTATAGAGGGACTGTCCGAGTATAGAGTGACTGAGTATAGAGGGGCTGTCCGAGTATAGAGGGACTGAGTATAGAGGGACGTCCGAGTATAGAGGGACTGTGTATAGAGGGACTGCCCGAGTATCGAGGGACTGTCCGAGTATAGAGGGACTGAGTATAGAGGGACTGTCCGAGTATAGAGGCACTGTGTATAGAGGGACTTTCCAAGTATAGAGGGACTGAGTATAGAGAGACTGTCCGAGTATAGAGTGACTGAGTATAGAGGGACTGAGTATAGAGAGACTGTCTGAGTATAGAGCGACTGAGTATAGAGAGACTGTCCGAGTATAGAGGGACTGAGTATAGAGGCGCTGTCCGAGTATAGAGGGACTGAGTATAGAGAGACTGTCCGAGTATTGAGGGACTGAGTATAGAGGGACTCTCCGAGTATAGAGGGACTGTCCGAGTATAGAGAGATTGGGTATAGAGGGACTGTCCGAGTATAGAGGGACTGAGTATAGAGGCGCTGTCCGAGTATAGAGGGACTGAGTATAGAGAGACTGTCCGAGTATAGAGGGACTGAGTATAGAGAGACTGTCCGAGTATAAAGGGACTGTCAAAGTATCGAGGGACTGAGTATAGAGGGACTGTCCGATTATAGAGGGACTGAGTATAGAGAGACTGTCCGAGTATAGAGGGACTGTCCGAGTCTAGAGGGACTGAGTATAGAGAGACTGTCCAAGTATAGAGGGACTGTCCGATTATAGAGGGACTGTCCGAGTATAGAGGGACTGAGTATAGAGGTACAGCCCGAGTATAGAGGGACTGTCCGAGTATAGAGAGACTGTCCGAGTATAGAGGGACTGAGTATCGAGGGAGTGTCCGAGTATTGAGGGACTGTCCGAGTATAGAGGGACTGAGTATAGAGGGACTGTCCGAGTATAGAGGCACTGTGTATAGAGGGACTTTCCAAGTATAGAGGGACTGAGAAAAGAGAGACTGTCCGAGTATAGAGTGACTGAGTATAGAGGGACTGTCCGAGTATAGAGGGATTGAGTATAGAGGGACTCTCCGAGTATAGAGGGACTGTCCGAGTATAGAGGGATTGGGTATAGAGGGACTGTCCGAGTATAGAGGGACTGAGTATAGAGGCGCTGTCCGAGTATAGAGGGACTGAGTATAGAGAGACTGTCCGAGTATAGAGGGACTGAGTATAGAGGGACTGTCCGAGTATAGAGGGACTGTCCGAGTATAGAGGGACTGAGTATAGAGAGACTGTCCAAGTATAGAGGGACTGTCCGATTATAGAGGGACTGTCCGAGTATAGAGGGACTGTCCGAGTATAGAGGGACTGAGTATAGAGGGACTGTCTGAGTATAGAGGGACTGAGTATAGAGGGACTGTCCGAGTATAGAGGGACTGTCCGAGTATTGAGGGACTGAGTATAGAGGGACTGAGTATAGAGGGACTGTCCGGGTATAGAGTGACTGAGTATGGAGAGGCTGTCCGAGTATAGAGGGACTGTCCGAGTATAGAGGGACTGTCCGAGTATAGAGGGACTGAGTATAGAGGGACTGAGTATAGAGGGACTGTCCGAGTATAGAGGGACTGTCCGAGTATAGAGGGACTGAGTATAGAGGGACTGTCCGAGTATAGAGGGACTGTCCGAGTATAGAGGGACTGAGTATAGAGAGACTGTCCGAGTATAGAGGGACTGAGTATAGAGGGACTGTCCGAGTATAGAGGGACTGTCCGAGTATAGAGGGACTGAGTATAGAGAGACTGTCCGAGTATAGAGGGACTGTCCGAGTATAGAGGGACTGTCCGAGTATAGAGGGACTGAGTATCGAGGGACTGTCCGAGTATAGACGGACTGAGTATAGAGGGACTGAGTATAGAGGGACTGTCCGAGTATAGAGTGACTGAGTATAGAGAGACTGTCTGAGTATAGAGGGACTGTCCGAGTATATAGGGACTGAGTATAGAGGGACTGAGTATAGAGGGACTGTCCGAGTATAGAGGGACTGTCCGAGTATTGAGGGACTGAGTATAGAGAGACTGTCCGAGTATAGAGGGACTGTCCGAGTATAGAGGGACTGTCCGAGTATAGAGGGACTGAGTATAGAGGGACTGTCCGAGTATAGACAGACGGTCCGAGTATAGTGGGACTGAGTATAGAGGGACTCAGTAGAGAGGGACTGTCCGAGTATAGAGGGACTGAGTATAGAGGGACTGAGTATAGAGGGACTGAGTATAGAGGGACTGAGTATAGAGGGACTGTCCGAGTATAGAGGGACTGAGTATAGAGGGACTGAGTATAGAGGGACTGTCCGAGTATAGAGGGACTGAGTATAGAGGGACTGAGTATAGAGGGACTGTCCGAGTATCGAGGGACTGTCCGAGTATAGAGGGACTGTCCGAGTATCGAGGAACTGTTGTTGTTCAAAGTTTGTGCGAAGATTTGTAGCTCGGGTGCTCGTTGTTGTGGTTCTGTTCGCCGAGCTGGAAATTTTTGTTGCAAACATTTCGTCCCCTGGCTCGGCGACATCATCAGTGCTTGGGAGCCTACTGCGAAGCGCTTCTTTGATGTTTCCTCCGGTGTTTATAGTGGTCTGTCCCTGCCGCTTCCGGTTGTCAGTTTCAGCTGTCCGCTGTAGTGGTTGGTATATTGGGTCCAGGTCAATGTGTTTGTTGCTGGAGTTTGTGGATGAATGCCATGCCTCTAGGAATGCCCTGGCTGTTCTCTGTCTGGCTTGCCCTATGATAGTAGTGTTGTCCCAGTCGAATTCATGTTGCTTGTTGTCTGCGTGTGTGGCTACTAAGGATAGCTGGTCGTGTCGTTTCGTGGCTAGTTGATGTTCATGTATGCGGATTGTTAGCTGTCTTCCTGTTTGTCCTATATAGTGTTTAGTGCAGTCCTTGCATGGTATTTTGTACACTACATTCGTCTTGCTCATGTTGGGTATCGGGTCCTTCGTTCTGGTGAGTTGTTGTCTGAGCGTGGCTGTTGGTTTGTGTGCCGTTATGAGTCCTAGGGGTCGCAGTAGTCTGGCAGTCAGTTCCGAGATGCTCCTGATGTATGGTAGTGTGGCTAGTCACTTGGTTGTGGTATGTCCTCGTTCCGTGGTCTTTCTCTTAGGCATCTGCTGATGAAGTTGCGCGGGTGAACGCAGTCCACCTTCCAATATGATCATGTGTGATTGAACACACCACACCGTCCAATATGATCATGTGAGACTGAACACACCCCACATTCCAAAATGATCATGTGTGTCTTAACACACCACACCTTCCAATATGATCATGTGTGTCTGAACACACCACACCTTCCAATATGATCATGTGTGTCTGAACACACCCCACCTTCCAATATGATCATGTGTGTCTGAACACACCACACCTTCCAATTTGATCATGTGTGTCTTAACACACCACACCTTCCAATATGATCATGTGTGTCTGAACACACCCCACCTTCCAATATGATCATGTGTGTCTGAACACACCACACCTTCCAATTTGATCATGTGTGTCTTAACACACCACACCTTCCAATATGATCATGTGTGTCTGAACACACCACACCTTCCAATATGATCATGTGTGTCTGAACACACCCCACCTTCCAATATGATCATGTGTGTCTGAACACACCACACCTTCCAATATGATCATGTGAGACTGAACACACCACACCTTCCAATATGTTCATGTGTGTCGGAACACACCACACCTTCCAATATGATCATGTGTGTCTGAACACACCACACCTTCCAATATGATCATGTGTGTCTGAAAACACCCCACCTTCGAATATGATCACGTGTGTCTGAACACACCACACCTTCCAATATGATCATGTGTGTCTGAACACACCTCACCTTCCAATATGAACACGTGTGTCAGAACACACCACACCTTCCAATATGATCATGTGAGACTGAACACACCACACCTTCCAATACGATCATGTGTGTCTGAAAACACCCCATCTTCGAATATGATCACGTGTGTCTGAACACACCACACCTTCTAATATGATCATGTGTGTCTGAACACACTCTACCTTCCAATATGATCACGTGTGTCTGAACACACCCCACCTTCCAGTATGATCATGACAGACTGAACACACCCCACCTTTCAAAATGATCATGTGTAACTGAACACACCACACCTTCCAGTATGATCATGTGAGACTGAACATATTCCACCTTCCAATATGTTCATGTGTGATTGAGCACACCCCACCTTCCAATATGATCATGTGTGTCTGAACATACCCCACCTTCCAATATGATCATGTGAGACTGAACACATTCCACCTTCCAATATGTTCATGTGTGATTGAGCACACCCCACCTTCCAATATGTTCATGTGTGTCTGAACACACCCCACCTTCCAATATGTTCATGTGTGTCTGAACACACCCCAACTTCCAATATGTTCATGTGTGTCTGAACACACCCCAACTTCCAATATGATCATGTGTGTCTGAACACACCCCATCTTCCAATATGATCATGTGTGTCTGAACACATCCCAACTTCCAATATGATCATGTGTGACTGAACACACCCCACCTTCCAATATGATCATGTGTGTCTGAACACACCCCACCTTGCAATATGATCATGTGTGTCTGAACACATCCCAACTTCCAATATGATCATGTGTGTCTGAACACACCCCACCTTCCAATATGTTCATGTGTGTCTGAACACACCTCAACTTCCAATATGATCATGTGTGACTGAACACACCCCACCTTCCAATATGATCATGTGTGTCTGAACACACCCCACCTTGCAATATGATCATGTGTGTCTGAACACATCCCAACTTCCAATATGATCATGTGTGTCTGAAAACACCCCAACTTCCAATATGTTCATGTGTGTCTGAACACACCCCAACTTCCAATATGATCATGTGTGTCTGAACACACCCCATCTTCCAATATGATCATGTGTGTCTGAACACATCCCAACTTCCAATATGATCATGTGTGACTGAACACACCCCACCTTCCAATATGATCATGTGTGTCTGAACACACCCCACCTTGCAATATGATCATGTGTGTCTGAACACATCCCAACTTCCAATATGATCATGTGTGTCTGAACACACCCCACCTTCCAATATGTTCATGTGTGTCTGAACACACCTCAACTTCCAATATGATCATATGTGACTGAACACACCCCACCTTCCAATATGATCATGTGTGTCTGAACACACCCCACCTTCCAATATGATCATGTGTGTCTGAACACATCCCAACTTCCAATATGATCATGTGTGTCTGAACACAACCCACCTTCCAATATGTTCATGTGTGTCTGAACACACCCCAACTTCCAATATGATCATGTGTGTCTGAACACACCCCACCTTCCAATATGATCATGTGTGTCTGAACACACCCCAACTTCCAATATAATCATGTGTTTCTGAACACACCCCACCTTCCAATATGATCATGTGTGTCTGAACACATCCCAACTTCCAATATGTTCACGTGTGACTGAAAACACCACATCGTCCAATATGTTCATGTGTGTCTGAACACACCCCACCTTCCAATATGATCATGTGTGATTGAACACACCACACCTTCCAATATGATCATGTGTGTCTGAACACATCCCGTCTTCCAATATGATCATGTGTGACAGAACAAACCACACCTTCCAATATGTTCATGTGTGACTGAACACACCACATCTTCCAATATGTTCATGTGTGACTGAACACACCCCATCTTCCAATATGATCATGTGTGACCGAACACACCACAACTTCCAATATGATCACGTGTGACTGAACACACCCCACCTTCCAATATGATCATGACAGACTGAACACACCCCACCTTCCAGTATGATCATGTGTAACTGAATATACCCAACCTTCCAATATGATCATGTGTGACTGAACGCACGCTACCTTCCAACATGATCATGTGTGTCTGAACACACCACATCTTCCAATATGATCATGAGAGACTGAACACATCCCACCTTCCAATAAGTTCATGTGTGTCTGAACACACCCCACCTTCCAATATGATCATGTGTGACTGAACACACCCCACCTTCCAATATGTTCATGTGTGACTGAACACACCCCACCTTCCAATATGATCATGTGTGACTGAACACACCCCACCTTCCAATATGATCATGCGTGACTGAACACACCCCACCTTCCAATATGATCATGTGTGACTGAACACACCCCACCTTCCAGTATGATCATGGGTGACTGAACACACCCCACCTTCCAATATGATCATGACAGACTGAACACACCCCACCTTCCAATATGATCATGTGTGACTGAACACACCTCACTTTCCAATATGATCATGACAGACTGAACACATCCCACCTTCCAATAAGATCATGTGTGACTGAATACACCTCACTTTCCAATATGATCATGTGTGACTGAACGCACGCTACCTTCCAATATGATCATGTGTGTCTGAACACACCCCACCTTCCAATAATATCATGTGTGTCTGAACACACCCCACCTTCCAATATGATCATGTGTGACTGAACACACCCCACCTTCCAATATGTTCATGTGTGACTGAACACACCCCACCTTCCAATATGATCATGTGTGACTGAACACACCCCACCTTCCAATATGATCATGTGTGACTGAACACACCCCACCTTCCAATATGATCATGTGTGACTGAACACACCCCACCTTCCAGTATGATCATGGGTGACTGAACACACCCCACCTTCCAATATGTTCATGTGTGACTGAACACACCCCACCTTCCAATATGATCATGTGTGACTGAACACACCCCACCTTCCAGTATGATCATGGGTGACTGAACACACCCCACCTTCCAATATGATCATGTGTGACTGAACACACCACACCTTCCAATATGATCATGTGTGACTGAATACACCTCACTTTCCAATATGATCATGTGTAACTGAACATACCCGACCTTCCAATATGATCATGACAGACTGAACACACCCCACCTTCCAATATGATCATGTGTGACTGAACACACCTCACTTTCCAATATGATCATGTGTGACTGAACGCACGCTACCTTCCAATATGATCATGTGTGTCTGAACACACCCCACCTTCCAATATGATCATGTGTGTCTGAACACATCCCAACTTCCAATATGATCATGTGTGACTGAACACACCCCACCTTCCAATATGATCATGTGTGTCTGAACACACCCCACCTTCCAATATGATCATGACAGACTGAACACACCTCACCTTCCAATATGATCACGTGTGTCTGAACACACCCCACCTTCCAGTATGATCATGACAGACTGAACACACCTCACTTTCCAATATGATCATGTGTGACTGAACACACCCCACCTTCCAATATGGCCATGAGTGACTGAACACACCTCACCTTCCAATATGATCACGTGTGTCTGAACACACACTACCTTCCAATATGATCATGACAGACTGAACACACCCCACCTTTCAAAATGATCATGTGTAACTGAACACACCCCACCTTCCAATATGTTCATGTGTGATTGAGCACACCCAAACTTCCAATATGATCACGTGTGTCTGAACACACCCCACCTTCCAATATGTTCATGTGTGACTGAACACACCCCAACTTCCAATATGATCACGTGTGTCTGAACACATCCCACCTTCCAATATGATCATGTGTGTCTGAACACACCCCGCCTTCCAGTATGTTCATGTGTGTCTGAACACATCCCAACTTCGAATATGATCATGTGTGACTGAACACACCCCACCTTCCAATATGATCATGTGTGTCTGAACACACCCCACCTTCCAATATGATCATGTGTGACTGAACACACCCCACCTTCCAATATGATCATGTGTGACTGAACACACCCCACCTTCCAATATGATCATGGGTGACTGAACACACCCCACCTTCCAATATGGTCATGTGTGACTAAACACACCACACCTTCCAATATGATCATGTGTGACTGAACACACCCCACCTTCCAATATGATCATGTGTGACTGAACACACCGCACCTTCCAATATGATCATGGGTGACTGAACACACCCCACCTTCCAATATGGTCATGTGTGACTGAACACACCACACCTTCCAATATGATCATGTGTGACTGAACACACCCCAACTTCCAATATGATCATGTGTGACTGAACACACCTCACTTTCCAATATGATCATGACAGACTGAACACACCCCATCTTCCAATATGATCATGTGTGTCTGAACACACCCCACCTTCCAATATGATCATGTGTGACTGAACACACCTCACTTTCCAATATGATCATGACAGACTGAACACACCCCACCTTCCAATATGATCATGTGTGTCTGAACACACCCCTCCTTCCAGTATGATCATGACAGACTGAACACACCCCACCTTCCAATATGATCATGTGAGACTGAACACACCCCACCTTCCAATATGTTCATGTGTGATTGAGCACACCCCACCTTCCAATATGTTCATGTGTGATTGAGCACACCCCACCTTCCAATATGATCATGTGTGTCTGAACACACCCCACCTTCCAATATGTTCATGTGTGTCTGAACACACCCCACCTTCCAATATGATCATGTGTGTCTGAACACACCCCACCTTCCAATATGATCATGTGTGTCTGAACACACCCCACCTTCCAATATGTTCATGTGTGTCTGAACACACCCCACCTTCCAATATGATCATGTGTGTCTGAACACACCCCACCTTCCAATATGATCATGTGTGTCTGAACACACCCCACCTTCCAATATGATCATGTGTGTCTGAACACACCCCACCTTCCAATATGATCATGTGTGTCTGAACACACCCCACCTTCCAATATGATCATGACAGACTGAACACACCCCACCTTCCAATATGATCATGTGTGTCTGAACACACCCCACCTTCCAATATGATTATGTGTGACTGAACACACCCCACCTTCCAATATGATCATGTGTGTCTGAACACACCCCACCTTCCAATATGATCATGTGTGTCTGAACACACCCCACCTTCCAATATGATCATGTGTGTCTGAACACACCCCACCTTCCAATATGATCATGTGTGTCTGAACACACCCCACCTTCCAATATGATCATGACAGACTGAACACACCCCACCTTCCAATATGATCATGTGTGACTGAACACACCCCACCTTCCAATATGTTCATGTGTGACTGAACACACCCCACCTTCCAATATGATCATGTGTGACTGAACACACCCCACCTTCCAATATGATCATGTGTGTCTGAACACACCCCACCTTCCAATTTGTTCATGTGTGACTGAACACACCTCACTTTCCAATATGATCATGTGTGACTGAACACACCCCACCTTCCTTTATGATCATGTGTAACTGAACATACCCCACCTTCCAATATGATCATGACAGATTGAACACACCCCACCTTCCAATATGTTCATGTGTGTCTGAACACACCCCACCTTCCAATATGATCATGAGAGACTGAACACAGCCCACCTTCCAATAAGTTCATGTGCGTCTGAACACACCCCACCTTCCAATATGATCATGTGTGACTGAACACACCCCACCTTCCAATATGATCATGTGTGTCTGAACACAGCCCACCTTCCAATAAGTTCATGTGTGACTGAACACACCCCACCTTCCAAGATGTTCATGTGTGACTGAACACACCCCACCTTCCAATATGTTCATGTGTGACCGAACACACCCCACCTTCCAATATGTTCATGTGTGACTGAACACACCCCACCTTCCAATATGATCATGACAGACTGAACACACCCCACCTTGCAATATGATCATAGGTGACTGAATACATCTCACTTTCCAATATGATCACGTGTGACTGAACACACCTCACTTTCCAATATGATCATGTGGGTCTGAACACACCCCACCTTCCAATATGATCATGTGTGACGGAACACACCCCACCTTCCAATATGTTCATGTGTGTCTGAACACACCCCACCTTCCAATATGATCATGACAGACTGAACACACCCCACCTTCCAATATGATCATGTGTGTCTGAACACACCCCACCTTCCAATATGTTCATGTGTGTCTGAACACACCCCATTTCCAATATGATCATGTGTGTCTGAACACACCCCACCTTCCAATATGATCATGTGTGATTGAACACACCACATCTTCCATTTTGATCATGTGCGTCTGAACACACCACACCTTCCAATATGTTCATGTATGTCTGAACGCACCCCACCTTCCAATATGTTCAAGTGTGTCTGAACACACCCCACCTTCCATTTTGATCATGTGTGATTGAACACACGACACCTTCCAATATGATCATGTGTGATTGAACACACCACACCTTCCAATATGTTCATGTATGTCTGAACGCACCCCACCTTCCAATATGATCATGTGTGTCTGAACACACCACACCTTCCAATGTGTTCATGTGTGTCTGAACACACCCCACCTTCCATTTTGATCATGTGTGATTGAACACACGACACCTTCCAATATGATCATGTGTGATTGAACACACCCCACCTTCCAATATGATCATGTGTGTCTGAACACACACCAACTTCCAATATGTTCATGTGTGTCTGAACACACCCCACCTTCCAATATGATCATGTGTGACAGAACACACCACACCTTCCAATATGTTTATGTGTGACTGAACACACCACACCTTCCAATATGTTCATGTGTGATTGAACACAACCCACCTTCCAATATGATCATGTGTGACGGAACACACCCCACCTTCCAATATGATCATGACAGACTGAACACACCCCACCTTCCAATATGATCATGTGTGACTGAACACACCCCACCTTCCAATATGTTCATGTGTGACTGAACACTCCACACATTCCAATATTTTCATGTGTGTCTGAACACACCCCACCTTCCAATATGATCATGTGTGATTGAACACACCCCACCATCCAATATGATCATGTGAGACTGAACACACCCCAACTTCCAATATGATCATGTGAGACTGAACACACCACACCTTCCAATATGATCATGTGTGTCTGAACACACCCCATCTTCCAATATGAGCATGTGTGACTGAACACACCCCACCTTCCAGTATGATCACATGAGACAGAATACACCCCACCTTCCAATATGTCCATGTGTGACTGAACACACCTCACTTTCCAATATGATCACGTGTGTCTGAACACACCACACCTTCCAATATGTTCATGTGTGACTGAACACACCCCACCTTCCAATATGATCATGTGTGTCTGAACACACCCCACCTTCCAATATGATCATGTGTGGCTGAACACACCCCACCTTCCAATATGATCATGAGAGACTGAACACACCACACCTTCCGACATGTTCATGTGTGACTGAACACACCACACCTTCCAATATGATCATGTCTAACTGAACACACCCCACCTTCCAATATGATCATGTGTGGCTGAACACACCCCACCTTCCAATATGATCATGTGTGTCTGAACACACGACAACTTCCAATATGATCATGACAGACTGAACACACCCCACCGTCCAATATGATCATGTTTGTCCGAACACACCATACCTTCCAATATGATCATGACAGACTGAACACACCACACCTTCCAATATGATCATGTGAGACTGAACACACCACACCATCCTGTATGATCATGTGTGACTGAACACACCATACCTTCCAATATGATCATGTATGACTGAACACACCCCACCTTCCAATATGATCAGGTGTGTCTGAACACACCCCACCTTCCAATATGATCATGTGTGTCTGAACACACCACACCTTCCAATATGATCATGTGTGACTGAACACACCACACCTTCCAATATGATCATGTATGACTGAACACACCCCACCTTCCAATATGATCATGTGTGACTGAACACACCCCACCTTCCAATATGATCATGTGTGACTGAACACACCACACCTTCCAATATGATCATGTGTGACTGAACACACCCCATCTTCCAATATGATCATGTGTGACTGAACACACCACACCTTCCAATATGATCATGTGTGACTGAACACACCCCACCTTCCAATATGATCATGTATGACTGAACACACCCCATCTTCCAATATGATCATATGTGACTGAACACACCCCACCTTCCAATATGTTCATGTGTGTCTGAACACACCCCACCTTCCGACATGTTCATGTGTGACTGAATACACGTCACCTTCCAATATGTTCATGTGTGCATGAACACACCACACCTTCCAATATGATCATGTGTAACTGAACACAGACCACCTTCCAATATGATCATGTGTGTCTGAACACACCCCACCTTCAAATATGATCATGTGTGTCTGAACACACCCCACCTACCAATATGATCATGTGTGTCTGAACACACCACACCTTCCAATATGATCATGACAGACTGAACACACCCCTCCTTCCAATATGATCATGTGTGTCTGAACACACCACACCTTCCAATATGATCATGACAGACTGAACACACCACACCTTCCAATATGAACATGTGAGACTGAACACACCACACCTTCCTGTATGATCATGTGTGACTGAACACACCCCACCTTCCAATATGATCATGACAGAGTGAACACACCCCACCTTCCAATATGATCATGTGTGACTGAACACACCCCACCTTCCAATATGATCATGTGTGACTGAACACACCCCACCGTCCAATATGATCATGTATGACTGAACACACCCCACCTTCCAATAATCTCATGTGTGTCTGAACACACCCCACCTTCCAATATGATCATGTGTGACAGAACACACCACACCTTCCAATATGTTTATGTGTGACTGAACACACCACACCTTCCAATATGTTCATGTGTGATTGAACACACCACACCTTCCAATATGATCATGTGTGTCTGAACACACCCCACCTTCCAATATGATCATGTGTGGCTGAACACACCCCACCTTCCAATATGATCATGAGAGACTGAACACACCACACCTTCCGACATGTTCATGTGTGACTGAACACACCACACCTTCCAATATGATCATGTCTAACTGAACACACCCCACCTTCCAATATGATCATGTGTGGCTGAACACACCCCACCTTCCAATATGATCATGTGTGTCTGAACACACGACAACTTCCAATATGATCATGACAGACTGAACACACCCCACCGTCCAATATGATCATGTTTGTCCGAACACACCATACCTTCCAATATGATCATGACAGACTGAACACACCACACCTTCCAATATGATCATGTGAGACTGAACACACCACACCATCCTGTATGATCATGTGTGACTGAACACACCATACCTTCCAATATGATCATGTATGACTGAACACACCCCACCTTCCAATATGATCAGGTGTGTCTGAACACACCCCACCTTCCAATATGATCATGTGTGTCTGAACACACCACACCTTCCAATATGATCATGTGTGACTGAACACACCACACCTTCCAATATGATCATGTATGACTGAACACACCCCACCTTCCAATATGATCATGTGTGACTGAACACACCCCACCTTCCAATATGATCATGTGTGACTGAACACACCACACCTTCCAATATGATCATGTGTGACTGAACACACCCCATCTTCCAATATGATCATGTGTGACTGAACACACCACACCTTCCAATATGATCATGTGTGACTGAACACACCCCACCTTCCAATATGATCATGTATGACTGAACACACCCCATCTTCCAATATGATCATATGTGACTGAACACACCCCACCTTCCAATATGTTCATGTGTGTCTGAACACACCCCACCTTCCGACATGTTCATGTGTGACTGAATACACGTCACCTTCCAATATGTTCATGTGTGCATGAACACACCACACCTTCCAATATGATCATGTGTAACTGAACACACACCACCTTCCAATATGATCATGTGTGTCTGAACACACCCCACCTTCAAATATGATCATGTGTGTCTGAACACACCCCACCTACCAATATGATCATGTGTGTCTGAACACACCACACCTTCCAATATGATCATGACAGACTGAACACACCCCTCCTTCCAATATGATCATGTGTGTCTGAACACACCACACCTTCCAATATGATCATGACAGACTGAACACACCACACCTTCCAATATGAACATGTGAGACTGAACACACCACACCTTCCTGTATGATCATGTGTGACTGAACACACCCCACCTTCCAATATGATCATGACAGAGTGAACACACCCCACCTTCCAATATGATCATGTGTGACTGAACACACCCCACCTTCCAATATGATCATGTGTGACTGAACACACCCCACCGTCCAATATGATCATGTATGACTGAACACACCCCACCTTCCAATAATCTCATGTGTGTCTGAACACACCCCACCTTCCAATATGATCATGTGTGACAGAACACACCACACCTTCCAATATGTTTATGTGTGACTGAACACACCACACCTTCCAATATGTTCATGTGTGATTGAACACACCCCACCTTCCAATATGATCACGTGTGACGGAACACACCCCACCTTCCAATATGATCATGTGTGACTGAACACACCCCACCTTCCAATAATCTCATGTGTGTCTGAACACACCCCACCTTCCAATATGATCATGACAGACTGAACACACCCCACCTTCCAATATGATCATGTGTGACTGAACACACCACACCTTCCAATATGATCATGTGTGACTGAACACACCCCACATTCCAATATGATCATGTATGACTGAACACTCCCCACCTTCCAATATGATCATGTGTGACTGAACACAACCCACCTTCCAATATGATCATGTGTGACTGAACACACCCCATCTTCCAATATGATCATGTATGACTGAACACACCCCACCTACCAATATGATCATGTGAGTCTGAACACACCACACCTTCCAATATGATCATGTGTGTCTGAACACACCCCACCTTCCAATATGATCATGTGTAACTGAACACACCACACCTTCCAATATGATCATGTGTGACTGAACACACCCCACCGTCCAATATGATCATGTATGACTGAACACACCCCACCTTCCAATAATCTCATGTGTGTCTGAACACACCCCACCTTCCAATATGATCATGTGTGACAGAACACACCACACCTTCCAATATGTTTATGTGTGACTGAACACACCACACCTTCCAATATGTTCATGTGTGATTGAACACACCCCACCTTCCAATATGATCATGTGTGACGGAACACACCCCACCTTCCAATATGATCATGACAGACTGAACACACCCCACCTTCCAATATGATCATGTGTGATTGAACACACCCCACCATCCAATATGATCATGTGAGACTGAACACACCCCAACTTCCAATATGATCATGTGAGACTGAACACAACACACCTTCCAATATGATCATGTGTGTCTGAACACACCCCATCTTCCAATATGATCATGTGTGACTGAACACACCCCACCTTCCAGTATGATCACATGTGACAGAATACACCCCACCTTCCAATATGTCCATGAGTGACTGAACACACCTCACTTTCCAATATGATCATGTGTGACTGAACACACCACACCTTCCAATATGATCACGTGTGTCTGAACACACCACACCTTCCAATATGTTCATGTGTGACTGAACACACCCCACCTTCCAATATGATCATGTGTGTCTGAACACACCCCACCTTCCAATATGATCATGTGTGGCTGAACACACCCCACCTTCCAATATGATCATGAGAGACTGAACACACCACACCTTCCGACATGTTCATGTGTGACTGAACACACCACACCTTCCAATATGATCATGTCTAACTGAACACACCCCACCTTCCAATATGATCATGTGTGGCTGAACACACCCCACCTTCCAATATGATCATGTGTGTCTGAACACACGACAACTTCCAATATGATCATGACAGACTGAACACACCCCACCGTCCAATATGATCATGTTTGTCCGAACACACCATACCTTCCAATATGATCATGACAGACTGAACACACCACACCTTCCAATATGATCATGTGAGACTGAACACACCACACCTTCCTGTATGATCATGTGTGACTGAACACACCATACCTTCCAATATGATCATGTATGACTGAACACACCCCACCTTCCAATATGATCAGGTGTGTCTGAACACACCCCACCTTCCAATATGATCATGTGTGTCTGAACACACCACACCTTCCAATATGATCATGTGTGACTGAACACACCCCACCTTCCAATATGATCATGTATGACTGAACACACCCCACCTTCCAATATGATCATGTGTGACTGAACACACCCCACCTTCCAATATGATCATGTGTGACTGAACACACCACACCTTCCAATATGATCATGTATGACTGAACACACCCCATCTTCCAATATGATCATGTGTGACTGAACACACCACACCTTCCAATATGATCATGTGTGACTGAACACACCCCATCTTCCAATATGATCATGTGTGACTGAACACACCACACCTTCCAATATGATCATGTGTGACTGAACACACCCCACCTTCCAATATGATCATGTATGACTGAACACACCCCACCTTCCAATATGTTCATGTGTGTCTGAACACACCCCACCTTCCAACATGTTCATGTGTGACTGAATACACGTCACCTTCCAATATGTTCATGTGTGCATGAACACACCACACCTTCCAATATGATCATGTGTAAATGAACACACACCACCTTCCAATATGATCATGTGTGTCTGAACACACCCCACCTTCAAATATGATCATGTGTGTCTGAACACACCCCACCTACCAATATGATCATGTGTGTCTGAACACACCACACCTTCCAATATGATCATGACAGACTGAACACACCCCTCCTTCCAATATGATTATGTGTGTCTGAACACACCACACCTTCCAATATGATCATGACAGACTGAACACACCACACCTTCCAATATGATCATGTGAGACTGAACACACCACACCTTCCTGTATGATCATGTGTGACTGAACACACCCCACCTTCCAATATGATCATGACAGACTGAACACACCCCACCTTCCAATATGATCATGTGTGTCTGAACACACCCCACCTTCCAATAATCTCATGTGTGTCTGAACACACCCCACCTTCCAATATGATCATGACAGACTGAACACACCCCACCTTCCAATATGATCATGTGTGACTGAACACACCACACCTTCCAATATGATCATGTGTGACTGAACACACGCCACATTCCAATATGATCATGTATGACTGAACACTCCCCAACTTCCAATATGATCATGTGTGACTGAACACAACCGACCTTCCAATATGATCATGTGTGACTGAACACACCCCATCTTCCAATATGATCATGTATGACTGAACACACCCCACCTACCAATATGATCATGTGAGTCTGAACACACCACACCTTCCAATATGATCATGTGTGTCTGAACACACCCCACCTTCCAATATGATCATGTGTGTCTGAACACACCCCACCTTCCAATATGATCATGTGTGACTGAACACACCACACCTTCCAATATGATCATGTGTGACTGAACACACCCCACCGTCCAATATGATCATGTATGACTGAACACACCCCACCTTCCAATAATCTCATGTGTGTCTGAACACACCCCACCTTCCAATATGATCATGACAGACTGAACACACCCCACCTTCCAATATGATCATGTGTGACTGAACACACCACACCTTCCAATATGATCATGTGTGACTGAACACACCCCACATTCCAATATGATCATGTATGACTGAACACTCCCCACCTTCCAATATGATCATGTGTGACTGAACACAACCCACCTTCCAATATGATCATGTGTGACTGAACACACCCCATCTTCCAATATGATCATGTATGACTGAACACACCCCACCTACCAATATGATCATGTGAGTCTGAACACACCACACCTTCCAATATGATCATGTGTGTCTGAACACACCCCACCGTCCAATATGATCATGTGTGACTGAACACACCACACCTTCCAATATGATCATGTGTGACTGAACACACCCCACCGTCCAATATGATCATGTATGACTGAACACACCCCACCTTCCAATTTGATCATGTGTGTCTGAACACACCACACCTTCCAATATGATCATGTGTGTCTGAACACACCACACCTTCCAATATGATCATGTGTGACTGAACACACCCCACCTTCCAATATGATCATGTATGACTGAACACACCCCACCTTCCAATATGATCATGTGTGACTGAACACACCCCAACTTCCAATATGATCATGTGTGTCTGAACACACCACACCTTCCAATATGATCATGTGTAACTGAACACACCCCACCTTCCAATATGTTCATGTGTGTCTGATCACACCCCACCTTCCAATATGTTCATGTGTGTCTGAACACACCCCACCTTCCGACATGTTCATGTGTGACGGAACACACCCCACCTTCCAATATGATCATAGGTGACTGAACACACCCCACCTTCCAATATGTTCTTGTGTGTCTGAACACACCCCACCTTCCGACATGTTCATGTGTGTCTGAATACACGTCACCTTCCAATATGTTCATGTGTGTCTGAACACACCACAGCTTCCAATATGATCATGTGTAACTGAACACACACCACCTTCCAATATGATCATGTGTGTCTGAACACACCACACCTTCCAATATGATCATGACAGACTGAACACACCCCACCTTCCAATATAATCATGTGTGACTGAACACACCACACCTTCCAATATGATCATGTGTGTCTGAACACACCACACCTTCTAATATGATCATATGTGTCTGAACACACACCACCTTCCAATATGTCCATGTGTGACTGAACACACCTCACTTTACAATATGATCATGTGTGACTGAACACAATCCACCTTCCAATATGTTCATGTGTGTCTGAACACACCCCACCTTCCAATATGATCACGTGTGTCTGAACACACCACACCTTCCAATATGTTCATGTGTGACTGAACACACCCCACCTTCCAATATGATCATGTGTGTCTGAACACACCCCACCTTCCAATATGATCATGTGTGTCTGAACACACGACAACTTCCAATATGATCATGACAGACTGAACACACCACACCTTCCAATATGATCATGAGAGACTGAACACACCCCACCTTCCGACATGTTCATGTGTGACTGAACACACCACACCTTCCAATATGATCGTGTGTAACTGAACACGCCCCACCTTCCAATATGATCATGTGTGTCTGAACACACCCCACCTTCCAATATGATCATGTGTGTCTGAACACACGACAACTTCCAATATGATCATGACAGACTGAACACACCCCACCTTCCAATATGATCATGTTTGTCCGAACACACCACACCTTCCAATATGATCATGACAGACTGAACACACCACACCTTCCAATATGATCATGTGAGACTGAACACACCACACCTTCCTGTATGATCATGTGTGACTGAACACACCCCATCTTCCAATATGATCATGTATGACTGAACACACACCACCTTCCAATATGATCATGTGTGTCTGAACACACCCCACCTTCCAATATGATCATGTGTGTCTGAACACACGACAACTTCCAATATGATCATGACAGACTGAACACACCCCACCTTCCAATATGATCATGTTTGTCCGAACACACCACACCTTCCAATATGATCATGACAGACTGAACACACCACACCTTCCAATATGATCATGTGAGACTGAACACACCACACCTTCCTGTATGATCATGTGTGACTGAACACACCCCACCTTCCAATATGATCATGTGTGTCTGAACACACCACACCTTCCAATATGATCATGTGTGTCTGAAAACACCACACCTTCCAATATGTTCATGTGTGTCTGAACACACCCCACCTTCCAACATGATCATGTGTGACTGAACACACCCCACCTTCCGATATGATCATGTGTGACTGAACACACCACCTTACAATATGTTCATGTGTGACTGAACACATCCCACCTTCCAATAATCTCATGTGTGTCTGAACACACCCCACCTTCCAATATGATCATGACAGACTGAACACACCCCACCTTCCAATATGATCATGTGTGACTGAACACACCCCACCTTCCAATATGATCATGTGTGACTGAACACACCACACCTTCCAATATGATCATGTGTGACTGAACACACCCCATCTTCCAATATGATCATGTGTGACTGAACACACCACACCTTCCAATATGTTCATGTGTGACTGAACACACCCCACCTTCCAATAATCTCATGTGTGTCTGAACACACCCCATTTCCAATATGATCATGACAGACTGAACACACCCCACCTTCCAATATGATCATGTGTGACTGAACACACCACACCTTCCAATATGATCATGTGTGACTGAACACACCCCACATTCCAATATGATCATGTATGACTGAACACTCCCCACCTTCCAATATGATCATGTATGACTGAACACACCCCATCTTCCAATATGATCATGTATGACTGAACACACCCCACCTTCCAATATGATCATGTGTGACTGAACACACCCCACCTTCCAATATGATCATGTGTGACTGAACACACCCCACCTTCCAATATGATCATGTGTGACTGAACACACCACACCTACCAATATGATCATGTGAGTCTGAACACACCACACCTTCCAATATGATCATGTGTGACTGAACACACCCCACCTTCCGACATGTTCATGTGTGACTGAACACACCACACCTTCCAATATGATCATGTGTGACTGAAAACACCCCACCGTCCAATATAATCATGTATGACTGAACACACCCCACCTTCAAATATGATCATGTGTGTCTGAACACACCACACCTTCCAATATGATCATGTGTGTCTGAACACACCCCACCTTCAAATATGATCATGTGTGTCTGAACACACCCCACCTTCCAATATGATCATGTGTGACTGAACACACCACACCTTCCAATATGATCATGTGTGTCTGAACACACCCCACCTTCCAATATGATCATGTGTGTCTGAACACACCACACCTTCCAATATGATCATGTGTAACTGAACACACCCCACCTTCCAATATGTTCATGTGTGACTGAACACACCACACCTTCCGATCTGATCATGTGTGACTGAACACACCCCATCTTCCAATATGATCATGTATGACTGAACACACCCCACCTACCAATATGATCATGTGAGTCTGAACACACCACACCTTCCAATATGATCATGTGTGTCTGAACACACCCCACCTTCCAATATGATCATGTGTGACTGAAAACACCCCACCGTCCAATATGATCATGTATGACTGAACACACCCCACCTTCCAATTTGATCATGTGTGTCTGAACACACCACACCTTCCAATATGATCATGTGTGTCTGAACACACCACACCTTCCAATATGATCATGTGTGACTGAACACACCCCACCTTCCAATATGATCATGTATGACTGAACACACCCCACCTTCCAATATGATCATGTGTGACTGAACACACCCCAACTTCCAATATGATCATGTGTGTCTGAACACACCACACCTTCCAATATGATCATGTGTAACTGAACACACCCCACCTTCCAATATGTTCATGTGTGTCTGAACACACCCCACCTTCCAATATGATCATGTATGACTGAACACACCCCACCTTCCAATATGTTCATGTGTGTCTGATCACACCCCACCTTCCAATATGTTCATGTGTGTCTGAACACACCCCACCTTCCGACATGTTCATGTGTGACGGAACACACCCCACCTTCCAATATGATCATAGGTGACTGAACACACCCCACCTTCCAATATGTTCTTGTGTGTCTGAACACACCCCACCTTCCGACATGTTCATGTGTGTCTGAGTACACGTCACCTTCCAATATGTTCATGTGTGTCTGAACACACCACAGCTTCCAATATGATCATGTGTAACTGAACACACACCACCTTCCAATATGATCATGTGTGTCTGAACACACCACACCTTCCAATATGATCATGACAGACTGAACACACCCCACCTTCCAATATAATCAAGTGTGACTGAACACACCACACCTTCCAATATGATCATGTGTGTCTGAACACACCACACCTTCTAATATGATCATATGTGTCTGAACACACACCACCTTCCAATATGTCCATGTGTGACTGAACACACCTCACTTTACAATATGATCATGTGTGACTGAACACAATCCACCTTCCAATATGTTCATGTGTGTCTGAACACACCCCACCTTCCAATATGATCACGTGTGTCTGAACACACCACACCTTCCAATATGTTCATGTGTGACTGAACACACCCCACCTTCCAATATGATCATGTGTGTCTGAACACACCCCACCTTCCAATATGATCATGTGTGTCTGAACACACGACAACTTCCAATATGATCATGACAGACTGAACACACCACACCTTCCAATATGATCATGAGAGACTGAACACACCCCACCTTCCGACACGTTCATGTGTGACTGAACACACCACACCTTCCAATATGATCGTGTGTAACTGAACACGCCCCACCTTCCAATATGATCATGTGTGTCTGAACACACCCCACCTTCCAATATGATCATGTGTGTCTGAACACACGACAACTTCCAATATGATCATGACAGACTGAACACACCCCACCTTCCAATATGATCATGTTTGTCCGAACACACCACACCTTCCAATATGATCATGACAGACTGAACACACCACACCTTCCAATATGATCATGTGAGACTGAACACACCACACCTTCCTGTATGATCATGTGTGACTGAACACACCCCATCTTCCAATATGATCATGTATGACTGAACACACCCCACCTTCCAATATGATCAGGTGTGTCTGAACACACCACACCTTCCAATATGATCATGTGTGTCTGAACACACCACACCTTCCAATATGATCATGTGTGTCTGAAAACACCACACCTTCCAATATGTTCATGTGTGTCTGAACACACCCCACCTTCCAACATGATCATGTGTGACTGAACACACCCCACCTTCCGATATGATCATGTGTGACTGAACACACCACCTTACAATATGTTCATGTGTGACTGAACACATCCCACCTTCCAATAATCTCATGTGTGTCTGAACACACCCCACCTTCCAATATGATCATGACAGACTGAACACACCCCACCTTCCAATATGATCATGTGTGACTGAACACACCCCACCTTCCAATATGATCATGTGTGACTGAACACACCACACCTTCCAATATGATCATGTGTGACTGAACACACCCCATCTTCCAATATGATCATGTGTGACTGAACACACCACACCTTCCAATATGTTCATGTGTGACTGAACACACCCCACCTTCCAATAATCTCATGTGTGTCTGAACACACCCCATTTCCAATATGATCATGACAGACTGAACACACCCCACCTTCCAATATGATCATGTGTGACTGAACACACCACACCTTCCAATATGATCATGTGTGACTGAACACACCCCACATTCCAATATGATCATGTATGACTGAACACTCCCCACCTTCCAATATGATCATGTATGACTGAACACACCCCATCTTCCAATATGATCATGTATGACTGAACACACCCCACCTTCCAATGTGATCATGTGTGACTGAACACACCCCACCTTCCAATATGATCATGTGTGACTGAACACACCCCACCTTCCAATATGATCATGTGTGACTGAACACACCACACCTACCAATATGATCATGTGAGTCTGAACACACCACACCTTCCAATATGATCATGTGTGACTGAACACACCCCACCTTCCGACATGTTCATGTGTGACTGAACACACCACACCTTCCAATATGATCATGTGTGACTGAAAACACCCCACCGTCCAATATAATCATGTATGACTGAACACACCCCACCTTCAAATATTATCATGTGTGTCTGAACACACCACACCTTCCAATATGATCATGTGTGACTGAACACACCACACCTTCCAATATGATCATGTGTGTCTGAACACACCCCACCTTCAAATATGATCAGGTGTGTCTGAACACACCCCACCTTCCAATATGATCATGTGTGACTGAACACACCACACCTTCCAATATGATCATGTGTGTCTGAACACACCCCACCTTCCAATATGATCATGTGTGTCTGAACACACCCCACCTTCCAATATGATCATGTATGACTGAACACACCCCATCTTCGAATATGTTCATGTGTGCCTGAACACACCCCACCTTCCGATATGTTCATGTGTGTCTGAACACACCCCACCTTCCGACATGTTCATGTGTGACGGAACACACCACACCTTCCAATATGATCATAGGTGACTGAACACACCCCACCTTCCAATATGTTCATGTGTGTCTGAACACACCCCACCTTCCGACATGTTCATGTGTGACTGAATACACGTCACCTTCCAATATGTTCATGTGTGTCTGAACACACCACAGCTTCCAATATGATCATGTGTAACTGAACACACCCCACCTTCCTATATGATCATTTGTGTCTGAACACACCCCACCTTCCAATATGATCATGTGTGTCTGAACACACCACAGCTTCCAATATGATCATGTGTAACTGAACACACCCCACCTTCAAATATGATCATGTGTGTCTGAACACACCCCACCTTCCAATATGATCATGTGTGTCTGAACACACAACACCTTCCAATATGATCCTGACAGACTGAACACACCCCACCTTCCAATATAATCATGTGTGACTGAACACACCCCACCTTCCGACATGTTCATGTGTGTCTGAATACACGTCACCTTCCAATATGTTCATGTGTGTCTGAACACACCACAGCTTCCAATATGATCATGTGTAACTGAACACACACCACCTTCTAATATGATCATGTGTGTCTGAACACACCACACCTTCCAATATGATCATGACAGACTGAACACACCCCACCTTCCAATATAGTCAAGTGTGACTGAACACACCACACCTTCCAATATGATCATGTGTGTCTGAACACACCACACCTTCTAATATGATCATATGTGTCTGAACACACACCACCTTCCAATATGTCCATGTGTGACTGAACACACCTCACTTTACAATATGATCATGTGTGACTGAACACAATCCACCTTCCAATATGTTCATGTGTGTCTGAACACACCCCACCTTCCAATATGATCACGTGTGTCTGAACACACCACACCTTCCAATATGTTCATGTGTGACTGAACACACCCCACCTTCCAATATGATCATGTGTGTCTGAACACACCCCACCTTCCAATATGATCATGTGTGTCTGAACACACGACAACTTCCAATATGATCATGACAGAATGAACACACCACACCTTCCAATATGATCATGAGAGACTGAACACACCCCACCTTCCGACATGTTCATGTGTGACTGAACACACCACACCTTCCAATATGATCATGTGTAACTGAACACGCCCCACCTTCCAATATGATCATGTGTGTCTGAACACACCCCACCTTCCAATATGATCATGTGTGTCTGAACACACGACAACTTCCAATATGATCATGACAGACTGAACACACCCGACCTTCCAATATGATCATGTTTGTCCGAACACACCACACCTTCCAATATGATCATGACAGACTGAACACACCACACCTTCCAATATGATCATGTGAGACTGAACACACCACACCTTCCTGTATGATCATGTGTGACTGAACACACCCCATCTTCCAATATGATCATGTATGACTGAACACACCCCACCTTCCAATATGATCAGGTGTGTCTGAACACACCCCACCTTCCAATATGATCATGTGTGTCTGAACACACCACACCTTCCAATATGATCATGTGTGTCTGAAAACACCACACCTTCCAATATGTTCATGTGTGTCTGAACACACCCCACCTTCCAACATGATCATGTGTGACTGAACACACCCCACCTTCCGATATGATCATGTGTGACTGAACACACCACCTTACAATATGTTCATGTGTGACTGAACACATCCCACCTTCCAATAATCTCATGTGTGTCTGAACACACCCCACCTTCCAATATGATCATGACAGACTGAACACACCCCACCTTCCAATATGATCATGTGTGACTGAACACACCCCACCTTCCAATATGATCATGTGTGACAGAACACACCACACCTTCCAATATGATCATGTGTGACTGAACACACCCCATCTTCCAATATGATCATGTGTGACTGAACACACCACACCTTCCAATATGTTCATGTGTGACTGAACACACCCCACCTTCCAATAATCTCATGTGTGTCTGAACACACCCCATTTCCAATATGATCATGACAGACTGAACACACCCCACCTTCCAATATGATCATGTGTGACTGAACACACCACACCTTCCAATATGATCATGTGTGACTGAACACACCCCACATTCCAATATGATCATGTATGACTGAACACTCCCCACCTCCCAATATGATCATGTATGACTGAACACACCCCATCTTCCAATATGATCATGTATGACTGAACACACCCCACCTTCCAATATGATCATGTGTGACTGAACACACCCCACCTTCCAATATGATCATGTGTGACTGAACACACCCCACCTTCCAATATGATCATGTGTGACTGAAAACACCCCACCGTCCAATATAATCATGTATGACTGAACACACCCCACCTTCAAATATGATCATGTGTGTCTGAACACACCACACCTTCCAATATGATCATGTGTGACTGAACACACCACACCTTTCAATATGATCATGTGTGTCTGAACACACCCCACCTTCAAATATGATCATGTGTGTCTGAACACACCCCACCTTCCAATATGATCATGTGTGACTGAACACACCACACCTTCCAATATGATCATGTGTGTCTGAACACACCCCACCTTCCAATATGATCATGTGTGTCTGAACACACCACACCTTCCAATATGATCATGTGTAACTGAACACACCCCACCTTCCAATATGTTCATGTGTGTCTGAACACACCCCACCTTCCAATATGATCATGTATGACTGAACACACCCCATCTTCCAATATGTTCATGTGTGCCTGAACACACCCCACCTTCCGATATGTTCATGTGTGTCTGAACACACCCCACCTTCCGACATGTTCATGTGTGACGGAACACACCCCACCTTCCAATATGATCATAGGTGACTGAACACACCCCACCTTCCAATATGTTCATGTGTGTCTGAACACACCCCACCTTCCGACATGTTCATGTGTGACTGAATACACGTCACCTTCCAATATGTTCATGTGTGTCTGAACACACCACAGCTTCCAATATGATCATGTGTAACTGAACACACCCCACCTTCCTATATGATCATTTGTGTCTGAACACACCCCACCTTCCAATATGATCATGTGTGTCTGAACACACCACAGCTTCCAATATGATCATGTGTAACTGAACACACCCCACCTTCAAATATGATCATGTGTGTCTGAACACACCCCACCTTCCAATATGATCATGTGTGTCTGAACACACAACACCTTCCAATATGATCCTGACAGACTGAACACACCCCACCTTCCAATATAATCATGTGTGACTGAACACACCACACCTTCCAATATGATCATGTGTGTCCGAACACACCACACCTTCTAATATGATCATATGTGTCTGAACACACACCACCTTCCAATATGTCCATGTGTGACTGAACACACCTCACTTTCCAATATGATCATGTGTGACTGAACACAATCCACCTTCCAATATGATCATGACAGACTGAACACACCACACCTTCCAATATGATCACGTGTGTCTGAACACACCCCACCTTCCAATATGATCATGTGTGTCTGAACACACGCCACCTTACAATATGATCATGTGTGTCTGAACACACCCCACCTTCCAATATGATCATGAGTGACTGAACACACCCAACCTTCCGACATGTTCATGTGTGACTGAACACAGCACACCTTCCAATATGATCATGTGTAACTGAACACGCCCCACCTTCCAATATGATCATGTGTGTCTGAACACACCACACCTTCCAATATGATCATGTGTGTCTGAACACACGACAACTTCCAATATGATCATGACAGACTGAACACACCCCACCTTCCAATATGATCATGTTTGTCCGAACACACCACACCTTCCAATATGATCATGACAGACTGAACACACCACACCTTCCAATATGATCATGTGAGACTGAACACACCACACCTTCCTGTATGATCATGTGTGACTGAACACACCACACCTTCCAATATGATCATGTATGACTGAACACACCCCACCTTCCAATATGATCAGGTGTGTCTGAACACACCCCACCTTCCAAGATGATCATGTGTGTCTGAACACACCACACCTTCCAATATGATCATGTGTGTCTGAAAACACCACACCTTCCAATATGTTCATGTGTGACTGAACACATCCCACCTTCCAATATGATCATGTGTGTCTGAACACACCCCACCTTCCAATATGATCATGACAGACTGAACACTCCCCACCTTCCAATATGATCATGTGTGACTGAACACACCCCACCTTCTGATATGATCATGTGTGACTGAACACACCCCACCTTCCAATATGATCATGTGTGACTGAACACACGCCACCTTCCGATATGATCATGTGTGACTGAACACACCACCTTACAATATGTTTTTGTGTGACTGAACACATCCCACCTTCCAATAATCTCATGTGTGTCTGAACACACCCCACCTTCCAATATGATCATGACAGACTGAACACACCCCACCTTCCAATATGATCATGTGTGACTGAACACACCCCACCTTCCAATATGATCATGTGTGACTGAACACACCCCATCTTCCAATATGATCATGACAGACTGAACACACCCCACCTTCCAATATGATCATGTGTGACTGAACACACCACACCTTCCAATATGATCATGTGTGACTGAACACACCCCACCTTCCAATATGTTCATGTGTGACTGAACACACCCCACCTTCCAATAATCTCATGTGTGACTGAACACACCCCACCTTCCAATATGATCATGACAGACTGAACACACCCCACCTTCCAATATGATCATGTGTGACTGAACACACCCCACCTTCCAATATGATCATGTGTGACTGAACACACCCCACCTTCCAATATGATCATGACAGACTGAACACACCCCACCTTCCAATATGATCATGTGTGACTGAACACACCCCACCTTCCAATATGATCATGTGTGACTGAACACACCCAACCTTCCAATATGATCATGTGTGACTGAACACACCCCAACTTCCAATATGATCATGTGTGACTGAACACACCCCACCTTCCAATATGATCATGTGTGACTGAACACACCCCACCTTCCAATATGATCATGTGTGACTGAACGCACCACACCTTCCAATATGATCATGTGTGACTGAACACACCCCACATTCCAATATGATCATGTATGACTGAACACTCCCCACCTTCCAATATGATCATGTGTGACTGAACACACCACACCTTCCAATATGATCATGTGTGACTGAACACACCCCACCTTCCAATATGTTCATGTGTGACTGAACACACCCCACCTTCCAATAATCTCATGTGTGACTGAACACACCCCACCTTCCAATATGATCATCACAGACTGAACACACCCCACCTTCCAATATGATCATGTGTGACTGAACACACCACACCTTCCAATATGATCATGTGTGACTGAACACACCCCACATTCCAATATGATCATGTATGACTGAACACTCCCCACCTTCGAATATGATCATGTGTGACTGAACACACCACACCTTCCAATATGATCATGTGTGACTGAACACACCCCACCTACCAATATGATCATGTGTGACTGAACACACCTCACCTTCCAATATGATCATGTGTGACTGAACACACCCCACCTTCCAATATGATCATGTGTGACTGAACACACCCCATCTTCCAGTATGATCATGTATGACTGAACACACCCCACCTACCAATATGATCATGTGAGTCTGAACACACCACACCTTCCAATATGATCATGTGTGACTGAACACACCCCACCTTCCGACATGTTCATGTGTGACTGAACACACCACACCTTCCAATATGATCATGTGTGACTGAACACACCCCACCGTCCAATATGATCATGTATGACTGAACACACCCCACCTTCAAATATGATCATGTGTGTCTGAACACACCACACCTTCCAATATGATCATGTGTGACTGAACACACCACACCTTCCAATATGATCATGTATGACTGAACACACCCCACCTTCCAATATGATCAAGTGTGTCTGAACACACCCCACCTTCCAATATGATCATGTGTGTCTGAACACACCCCACCTTCCAATATGATCATGTGTGTCAGAACACACCACACCTTCCAATATGATCATGTGTAACTGAACACACCCCACCTTCCAATATGTTCATGTGTGTCTGAACACACCCCACCTTCCAATATGATCATGTGTGTCTGAACACACCCCACCTTCCATTATGTTCATGTGTGTCTGAACACACCCCACCTTCCAATATGTTCATGTGTGTCTGAACACACCCCACCTTCCGACATGTTCATGTGTGACGGAACACACCCCACCTTCCAATATGATCATAGGTGACTGAACACACCCCACCTTCCAATATGTTCATGTGTGTCTGAACACACCCCACCTTCCGACATGTTCATGTGTGACTGAATACACGCCACCTTCCAATATGTTCATGTGTGTCTGAACACACCACAGCTTCCAATATGATCATGTGTGACTGAACACACCCCACCTTCCAATATGATCATGTGTGACTGAACACACCCCACCTTCCAATATGATCATGTGTGACTGAACACACCCCACCTTCCGACGTGTTCATGTGTGACTGAACACACCCCACCTTCCAATATGATCATGTGTGACTGAACACACCCCACCTTCCAATATGATCATGTGTGACTGAACACACCCCACCTTCCGACGTGTTCATGTGTGTCTGAACACACCACAGCTTCCAATATGATCATGTGTAACTGAACACACCCCACCTTCAAATATGATCATGTGTGTCTGAACACACCCCACCTTCCAATATGATCATGTGTGTCTGAACACACAACACCTTCCAATATGATCCTGACAGACTGAACACACCCCACCTTCCAATATAATCATGTGTGACTGAACACACCACACCTTCCAATATGATCATGTGTGTCTGAACACACCACACCTTCTAATATGATCATATGTGTCTGAACACACACCACCTTCCAATATGTCCATGTGTGACTGAACACACCTCACTTTCCAATATGATCATGTGTGACTGAACACAATCCACCTTCCAATATGATCATGACAGACTGAACACACCACACCTTCCAATATGATCACGTGTGTCTGAACACACCCCACCTTCCAATATGATCATGTGTGTCTGAACACACGCCACCTTCCAATATGATCATGTGTGTCTGAACACACCCCACCTTCCAATATGATCATGAGTGACTGAACACACCCAACCTTCCGACATGTTCATGTGTGACTGAACACAGCACACCTTCCAATATGATCATGTGTAACTGAACACGCCCCACCTTCCAATATGATCATGTGTGTCTGAACACACCACACCTTCCAATATGATCATGTGTGTCTGAACACACGACAACTTCCAATATGATCATGACAGACTGAACACACCCCACCTTCCAATATGATCATGTTTGTCCGAACACACCACACCTTCCAATATGATCATGACAGACTGAACACACCACACCTTCCAATATGATCATGTGAGACTGAACACACCACACCTTCCTGTATGATCATGTGTGACTGAACACACCACACCTTCCAATATGATCATGTATGACTGAACACACCCCACCTTCCAATATGATCAGGTGTGTCTGAACACACCCCACCTTCCAAGATGATCATGTGTGTCTGAACACACCACACCTTCCAATATGATCATGTGTGTCTGAAAACACCACACCTTCCAATATGTTCATGTGTGACTGAACACATCCCACCTTCCAATATGATCATGTGTGTCTGAACACACCCCACCTTCCAATATGATCATGACAGACTGAACACTCCCCACCTTCCAATATGATCATGTGTGACTGAACACACCCCACCTTCTGATATGATCATGTGTGACTGAACACACCCCACCTTCCAATATGATCATGTGTGACTGAACACACGCCACCTTCCGATATGATCATGTGTGACTGAACACACCACCTTACAATATGTTTTTGTGTGTCTGAACACACCCCACCTTCCAATATGATCATGACAGACTGAACACACCCCACCTTCCAATATGATCATGTGTGACTGAACACACCCCACCTTCCAATATGATCATGTGTGACTGAACACACCCCATCTTCCAATATGATCATGACAGACTGAACACACCCCACCTTCCAATATGATCATGTGTGACTGAACACACCACACCTTCCAATATGATCATGTGTGACTGAACACACCCCACCTTCCAATATGTTCATGTGTGACTGAACACACCCCACCTTCCAATAATCTCATGTGTGACTGAACACACCCCACCTTCCAATATGATCATGACAGACTGAACACACCCCACCTTCCAATATGATCATGTGTGACTGAACACACCCCACCTTCCAATATGATCATGTGTGACTGAACACACCCCACCTTCCAATATGATCATGACAGACTGAACACACCCCACCTTCCAATATGATCATGTGTGACTGAACACACCCCACCTTCCAATATGATCATGTGTGACTGAACACACCCAACCTTCCAATATGATCATGTGTGACTGAACACACCCCAACTTCCAATATGATCATGTGTGACTGAACACACCACACCTTCCAATATGATCATGACAGACTGAACACACCCCACCTTCCAATATGATCATGTGTGACTGAACGCACCACACCTTCCAATATGATCATGTGTGACTGAACACACCCCACATTCCAATATGATCATGTATGACTGAACACTCCCCACCTTCCAATATGATCATGTGTGACTGAACACACCACACCTTCCAATATGATCATGTGTGACTGAACACACCCCACCTTCCAATATGTTCATGTGTGACTGAACACACCCCACCTTCCAATAATCTCATGTGTGACTGAACACACCCCACCTTCCAATATGATCATCACAGACTGAACACACCCCACCTTCCAATATGATCATGTGTGACTGAACACACCACACCTTCCAATATGATCATGTGTGACTGAACACACCCCACATTCCAATATGATCATGTATGACTGAACACTCCCCACCTTCGAATATGATCATGTGTGACTGAACACACCACACCTTCCAATATGATCATGTGTGACTGAACACACCCCACCTACCAATATGATCATGTGTGACTGAACACACCTCACCTTCCAATATGATCATGTGTGACTGAACACACCCCACCTTCCAATATGATCATGTGTGACTGAACACACCCCATCTTCCAGTATGATCATGTATGACTGAACACACCCCACCTACCAATATGATCATGTGAGTCTGAACACACCACACCTTCCAATATGATCATGTGTGACTGAACACACCCCACCTTCCGACATGTTCATGTGTGACTGAACACACCACACCTTCCAATATGATCATGTGTGACTGAACACACCCCACCGTCCAATATGATCATGTATGACTGAACACACCCCACCTTCAAATATGATCATGTGTGTCTGAACACACCACACCTTCCAATATGATCATGTGTGACTGAACACACCACACCTTCCAATATGATCATGTATGACTGAACACACCCCACCTTCCAATATGATCAAGTGTGTCTGAACACACCCCACCTTCCAATATGATCATGTGTGTCTGAACACACCCCACCTTCCAATATGATCATGTGTGTCAAAACACACCACACCTTCCAATATGATCATGTGTAACTGAACACACCCCACCTTCCAATATGTTCATGTGTGTCTGAACACACCCCACCTTCCAATATGATCATGTGTGTCTGAACACACCCCACCTTCCATTATGTTCATGTGTGTCTGAACACACCCCACCTTCCAATATGTTCATGTGTGTCTGAACACACCCCACCTTCCGACATGTTCATGTGTGACGGAACACACCCCACCTTCCAATATGATCATAGGTGACTGAACACACCCCACCTTCCAATATGTTCATGTGTGTCTGAACACACCCCACCTTCCGACATGTTCATGTGTGACTGAATACACGTCACCTTCCAATATGTTCATGTGTGTCTGAACACACCACAGCTTCCAATATGATCATGTGTGACTGAACACACCCCACCTTCCAATATGATCATGTGTGACTGAACACACCCCACCTTCCAATATGATCATGTGTGACTGAACACACCCCACCTTCCGACGTGTTCATGTGTGACTGAACACACCCCACCTTCCAATATGATCATGTGTGACTGAACACACCCCACCTTCCAATATGATCATGTGTGACTGAACACACCCCACCTTCCGACGTGTTCATGTGTGACTGAACACACCACACCTTCCAATATGTTCATGTGTGACTGAACACACCCCACCTTCAAATATGATCATGTGTGTCTGAACACACCACACCTTCCAATATGATCATGTGTGACTGAACACACCACACCTTCCAATATAATCATGTATGACTGAACACACCCCACCTTCCAATATGATCAAGTGAGTCTGAACACACCACACCTTCCAATATGATCATGTGTGACTGAACACACCCCACCTTCCGACATGTTCATGTGTGACTGAACACACCACACCTTCCAATATGATCATGTGTGACTGAACACACCCCACCGTCCAATATGATCATGTATGACTGAACACACCCCACCTTCAAATATGATCATGTGTGTCTGAACACACCACACCTTCCAATATGATCATGTGTGACTGAACACACCACACCTTCCAATATAATCATGTATGACTGAACACACCCCACCTTCCAATATGATCAAGTGTGTCTGAACACACCCCACCTTCAAATATGATCATGTGTGTCTAAACACACCCCACCTTCCAATATGATCATGTGTGTCTGAACACACCACACCTTCCAATATATTCATGTGTGTCTGAACACACCCCACCTTCCAATATGATCATGTATGACTGAACACACCCCACCTTCCAATATGTTCATGTGTGTCTGAACACACCCCACCTTCCAATATGTTCATGTGTGTCTGAACACACCCCACCTTCCGACATGTTCATGTGTGACGGAACACACCCCACCTTCCAATATGATCATAGTTGACTGAACACACCCCACCTTCCAATATGTTCATGTGTGTCTGAACACACCCCACCTTCCGACATGTTCATGTGTGACTGAATACACGTCACCTTCCAATATGTTCATGTGTGTCTGAACACACCACAGCTTCCAATATGATCATGTGTAACTGAACACACCCCACCTTCCTATATGATCATTTGTGTCTGAACACACCCCACCTTCAAATATGATCATGTGTGTCTGAACACACCCCACCTTCCAATATGATCATGTGTGTCTGAACACACCACACCTTCCAATATGATCAAGACAGACTGAACACACCCCACCTTCCAATATAATCATGTGTGACTGAACACACCACACCTTCCAATATGATCATGTGTGTTTGAACACACCACACCTTCTAATATGATCATATGTGTCTGAACACACACCACCTTCCAATATGTCCATGTGTGACTGAACACACCTCACTTTCCAATATGATCATGTGTGACTGAACACAATCCACCTTCCAATATGATCATTTGAGACTGAACACACCACACCTTCCAATATGATCACGTGTGTCTGAACACACCACACCTTCCAATATGTTCATGTGTGACTGAACACACCCCATCTTCCAATATGATCATGTGTGTCTGAACACACCCCACCTTCCAATATGATCATGTGTGTCTGAACACACCCCACCTTCCAATATGATCATGAGAGACTGAACACACCCCACCTTCCGACATGTTCATGTGTGACTGAACACACCAAACCTTCCAATATGATCATGTGTAACTGAACACACCCCACCTTCCAATATGATCATGTGTGTCTGAACACACCCCACCTTCCAATATGATCATGTGTGTCTGAACACACGACAACTTCCAATATGATCATGACAGACTTAACATACCCCACCGTCCAATATGATCATGTTTGTCCGAACACACCACACCTTCCAATATGATCATGACAGACTGAACACACCACACCTTCCAATATGATCATGTGAGACTGAACACACCACACCTTCCTGTATGATCATGTGTGACTGAACACACCCCACCTTCCAATATGATCACGTGTGTCTGAACACACCACACCTTCCAATATGTTCATGTGTGACTGAACACATCCCACCTTCCAATAATCTCATGTGTGTCTGAACACACCCCACCTTCCAATATGATCATGACAGACTGAACACACCCCACCTTCCAATATGATCATGTGTGACTGAACACACCCCACCTTCCGATATGATCATGTGTGACTGAACACACCCCACCTTCCGATATGATCATGTGTGACTGAACACATCCCACCTTCCAATAATCTCATGTGTGTCTGAACACACCCCACCTTCCAATATGATCATGACAGACTGAATACACCCCACCTTCCAATATGATCATGTGTGACTGAACACACCCCACCTTACAATATGTTCATGTGTGACTGAACACACCCCACCTTCCAATATGATCATGTGTGACTGAACACACCACACCTTCTAATATGATCATGTGTGACTGAACACACCCCATCTTCCAATATGATCATGTGTGACTGAACACACCACACCTTCCAATATGATCATGTGTGACTGAACACACCCCACCTTCCAATATGATCATGTATGACTGAACACACCCCATCTTCCAATATGATCATATGTGACTGAACACACCCCACCTTCCAATATGTTCATGTGTGTCTGAACACACCCCACCTTCCGACATGTTCATGTGTGACTGAATACACGTCACCTTCCAATATGTTCATGTCTGTCTGAACACACCACACCTTCCAATATGATCATGTGTAACTGAACACACACCACCTTCCAATATGATCATTTGTGTCTGAACACACCCAACCTTCCAATATGATCATGTGTGTCTGAACACACCACACCTTCCAATATGATCATGACAGACTGAACACACCCCACCTTCCAATATGATCATGTGTGTCTGAACACACCACACCTTCCAATATGATCATGACAGACTGAACACACCACACCTTCCAATATGATCATGTGAGACTGAACACACCACACCTTCCTGTATGATCATGACAGACTGAACACACCACACCTTCCAATATGATCATGTATGACTGAACAGGCCACACCTTCCAATATGATCATGTGTGTCTGAACACACCCCACCTTCCAATATGGTCATGTGTGTCTGAACACACCCCACCTTCCAATATGATCATGACAGACTGCACACACCCCACCTTCCAATATGATCATGTGTGACTGAACACACCCCACCTTCCAATATGTTCATGTGTGACTGAACACACCCCACCTTCCAAAAATCTCATGTGTGTCTGAACACACCCCATCTTCCAATATGATCATGTATGACTGAACACACCCCACCTTCCAATATGATCATGTGTGACTGAACACACCACACCTTCCAATACGATCATGTGTGACTGAACACACCCCACATTCCAATATGATCATGTATGACTGAACACTCCCCACCTTCCAATATGATCATGTGTGACTGAACACACCACACCTTCCAATATGATCATGTGTGACTGAACACACCCCACCTTCCAATATGATCATGTGTGACTGAACACACCTCACCTTCCAATATGATCATGTGTGACTGAACACACCCCACCTTCCAATATGATCATGTGTGACTGAACACACCCCATCTTCCAATATGATCATGTATGACTGAACACACCCCACCTACCAATATGATCATGTGAGTCTGAACACACCACACCTTCCAATATGATCATGTGTGTCTGAACACACCCCAACTTCCAATATGATCATGTGTGACTGAACACACCACACCTTCCAATATGATCATGTGTGACAGAACACACCCCACCGTCCAATATGATCATGTATGACTGAACACACACCACCTTCCAATATGATCATGTGTGTCTGAACACACCACACCTTCCAATATGATCATGTGTGACTGAACACACCACACCTTCCAATATGATCATGTATGACTGAACACACCCCACCTTCCAATATGATCAAGTGTGTCTGAACACACCCCACCTTCAAATATGATCATGTGTGTCTGAACACACCCCACCTTCCAATATGATCATGTGTGTCTGAACACACCACACCTTCCAATATGATCATGTGTAACTGAACACACCCCACCTTCCAATATGATCATGTATGACTGAACACACCCCACCTTCCAATATGTTCATGTGTGTCTGAACACACCCCACCTTCCAATATGTTCATGTGTGTCTGAACACACCCCACCTTCCGACATGTTCATGTGTGACGGAACACACCCCACCTTCCAATATGTTCATGTGTGTCTGAACACACCCCACCTTCCAATATGTTCATGTGTGTCTGAACACACCCCACCTTCCGACATGTTCATGTTTGACTGAATACACGTCACCTTCCAATATGTTCATGTGTGTCTGAACACACCCCACCTTCCAATATGATCATGTGTGTCTGAACACACCCCACCTTCAAATATGATCATGTGTGTCTGAACACACACCACCTTCCAATATGATCATGACAGACTGAACACACCACACCTTCCAATATGATCATGTGTGTCTGAACACACCCCACCTTCCAATATGATCATGTGTGTCTGAACACACCCCACCTTCCAATATGATCATGAGAGACTGAACACACCCCACCTTCCGACATGTTCATGTGTGACTGAACACACCACACCTTCCAATATGATCATGTGTAACTGAACACGCCCCACCTTCCAATATGATCATGTGTGTCTGAATACACCCCACCTTCCAATATGATCATGTGTGTCTGAACACACGACAACTTCCAATATGATCATGACAGACTGAACACACCCCACCTTCCAATATGATCATGTGTGTCTGAACACACACCACCTTCCAATATGATCATGACAGACTGAACACACCACACCTTCCAATATGATCATGTGTGTCTGAACACACCACACCTTCCAATATGTTCATGTGTGTCTGAACACACCCCACCTTCCAATATGATCATGTATGACTGAACACACCCCACCTTCCAATATGTTCATGTGTGTCTGAACACACCCCACCTTCCAATATGTTCATGTGTGTCTGAACACACCCCACCTTCCGACATGTTCATGTGTGACGGAACACACCCCACCTTCCAATATGATCATAGGTGACTGAACACACCCCACCTTCCAATATGTTCATGTGTGTCTGAACACACCCCACCTTCCGACATGTTCATGTGTGACTGAATACACGTCACCTTCCAATATGTTCATGTGTGTCTGAACACACCACAGCTTCCAATATGATCATGTGTAACTGAACACACCCCACCTTCCTATATGATCATTTGTGTCTGAACACACCCCACCTTCAAATATGATCATGTGTGTCTGAACACACCCCACCTTCCAATATGATCATGTGTGTCTGAACACACCACACCTTCCAATATGATCAAGACAGACTGAACACACCCCACCTTCCAATATAATCATGTGTACTGAACACACCACACCTTCCAATATGATCATGTGTGTTTGAACACACCACACCTTCTAATATGATCATATGTCTCTGAACACACACCACCTTCCAATATGTCCATGTGTGACTGAACACACCTCACTTTCCAATATGATCATGTGTGACTGAACACAATCAACCTTCCAATATGATCATTTGAGACTGAACACACCACACCTTCCAATATGATCACGTGTGTCTGAACACACCACACCTTCCAATATGTTCATGTGTGACTGAACACACCCCATCTTCCAATATGATCATGTGTGTCTGAAAACACCCCACCTTCCAATATGATCATGTGTGTCTGAACACACCCCACCTTCCAATATGATCATGAGAGACTGAACACACCCCACCTTCCGACATGTTCATGTGTGACTGAACACACCAAACCTTCCAATATGATCATGTGTAACTGAACACACCCCACCTTCCAATATGATCATGTGTGTCTGAACACACCCCACCTTCCAATATGATCATGTGTGTCTGAACACACGACAACTTCCAATATGATCATGACAGACTGAACACACCCCACCGTCCAATATGATCATGTTTGTCCGAACACACCACACCTTCCAATATGATCATGACAGACTGAACACACCACACTTTCCAATATGATCATGTGAGACTGAACACACCACACCTTCCTGTATGATCATGTGTGACTGAACACACCCCACCTTCCAATATGATCATGTGTGTCTGAACACACCACACCTTCCAATATGTTCATGTGTGACTGAACACATCCCACCTTCCAATAATCTCATGTGTGTCTGAACACACCCCACCTTCCGATATGATCATGTGTGACTGAACACACCCCACCTTCCGATATGATCATGTGTGACTGAACACACCCCACCTTCCGATATGATCATGTGTGACTGAACACGCCCCACCTTCCAATATGATCATGTGTGACTGAACACACCCCACCTTCCGATATGATCATGTGTGTCTGAACACACCCCACCTTCCAATATGATCATGTGTGACTGAACACACCCCACCTTCCGATATGATCATTTGTGACTGAACACACCCCACCTTCCGATATGATCATGTGTGACTGATCACACCCCACCTTCCGATATGATCATGTGTGACTGAACACATCCCACCTTCCAATAATCTCATGTGTGTCTGAACACACCCCACCTTCCAATATGATCATGACAGACTGAATACACCCCACCTTCCAATATGATCATGTGTGACTGAACACACCCCACCTTACAATATGTTCATGTGTGACTGAACACACCCCACCTTCCAATATGATCATGTGTGACTGAACACACCACACCTTCCAATATGATCATGTGTGACTGAACACACCCCATCTTCCAATATGATCATGTATGACTGAACACACCCCACCTTCCAATATGATCATGTGTGACTGAACACACCACACCTTCCAATATGATCATGTGTGACTGAACACACCCCACATTCCAATATGATCATGTATGACTGAACACTCCCCACCTTCCAATATGATCATGTGTGACTGAACACACCACACCTTCCAATATGATCATGTGTGACTGAACACACCCCACCTTCCAATATGATCATGTGTGACTGAACACACCTCACCTTCCAATATGATCATGTGTGACTGAACACACCCCACCTTCCAATATGATCATGTGTGACTGAACACACCCCATCTTCCAATATGATCATGTATGACTGAACAAACCCCACCTCCCAATATGATCATGTGAGTCTGAACACACCACACCTTCCAATATGATCATGTGTGTCTGAACACACCCCAACTTCCAATATGATCATGTGTGACTGAACACACCACACCTTCCAATATGATCATGTGTGACAGAACACACCCCACCGTCCAATATGATCATGTATGACTGAACACACACCACCTTCCAATATGATCATGTGTGTCTGAACACACCACACCTTCCAATATGATCATGTGTGACTGAACACACCACACCTTCCAATATGATCATGTATGACTGAACACACCCCACCTTCCAATATGATCAAGTGTGTCTGAACACACCCCACCTTCAAATATGATCATGTGTGTCTGAACACACCCCACCTTCCAATATGATCATGTGTGTCTGAACACACCACACCTTCCAATATGATCATGTGTAACTGAACACACCCCACCTTCCAATATGATCATGTATGACTGAACACACCCCACCTTCCAATATGTTCATGTGTGTCTGAACACACCCCACCTTCCAATATGTTCATGTGTGTCTGAACACACCCCACCTTCCGACATTTTCATGTGTGACGGAACACACCCCACCTTCCAATATGTTCATGTGTGTCTGAACACACCCCACCTTCCAATATGTTCATGTGTGTCTGAACACACCCCACCTTCCGACGTGTTCATGTTTGACTGAATGCACGTCACCTTCCAATATGTTCATGTGTGTCTGAACACACCCCACCTTCCAATATGATCATGTGTGTCTGAACACACCCCACCTTCCAATATGATCATGTGTGTCTGAACACACCACACCTTCCAATATGATCATGTGTAACTGAACACACCCCACCTTCCAATATGATCATGTATGACTGAACACACCCCACCTTCCAATATGTTCATGTGTGTCTGAACACACCCCACCTTCCAATATGTTCATGTGTGTCTGAACACACCCCACCTTCCGACATGTTCATGTGTGACGGAACACACCCCACCTTCCAATATGTTCATGTGTGTCTGAACACACCCCACCTTCCAATATGTTCATGTGTGTCTGAACACACCCCACCTTCCGACATGTTCATGTTTGACTGAATGCACGTCACCTTCCAATATGTTCATGTGTGTCTGAACACACCCCACCTTCCAATATGATCATGTGTGTCTGAACACACCCCACCTTCAAATATGATCATGTGTGTCTGAACACACACCACCTTCCAATATGATCATGACAGACTGAACACACCACACCTTCCAATATGATCATGTGTGTCTGAACACACCCCACCTTCCAATATGATCATGTGTGTCTGAACACACCCCACCTTCCAATATGATCATGAGAGACTGAACACACCCCACCTTCCGACACGTTCATGTGTGACTGAACACACCACACCTTCCAATATGATCATGTGTAACTGAACACGCCCCACCTTCCAATATGATCATGTGTGTCTGAATACACCCCACCTTCCAATACGATCATGTGTGTCTGAACACACGACAACTTCCAATATGATCATGACAGACTGAACACACCCCACCTTCCAATATGATCATGTTTGACGGAACACACCACACCTTCCAATATGATCATGTGTGTCTGAACACACACCACCTTCCAATATGATCATGACAGACTGAACACACCACACCTTCCAATATGATCATGTGTGTCTGAACACACCACACCTTCCAATATGTTCATGTGTGTCTGAACACACCCCACCTTCCAATATGATCATGTATGACTGAACACACCCCACCTTCCAATATGTTCATGTGTGTCTGAACACACCCCACCTTCCAATATGTTCATGTGTGTCTGAACACACCCCACCTTCCGACATGTTCATGTGTGACGGAACACACCCCACCTTCCAATATGATCATAGGTGACTGAACACACCCCACCTGCCAATATGTTCATGTGTGTCTGAACACACCCCACCTTCCGACATGTTCATGTGTGACTGAATACACGTCACCTTCCAATATGTTCATGTGTGTCTGAACTCACCACAGCTTCCAATATGATCATGTGTAACTGAACACACCCCACCTTCCTATATGATCATTTGTGTCTGAACACACCCCACCTTCAAATATGATCATGTGTGTCTGAACACACCCCACCTTCCAATATGATCATGTGTGTCTGAACACACCACACCTTCCAATATGATCAAGACAGACTGAACACACCCCACCTTCCAATATAATCATGTGTGACTGAACACACCACACCTTCCAATATGATCATGTGTGTTTGAACACACCACACCTTCTAATATGATCATATGTGTCTGAACACACACCACCTTCCAATATGTCCATGTGTGACTGAACACACCTCACTTTCCAATATGATCATGTGTGACTGAACACAATCAACCTTCCAATATGATCATTTGAGACTGAACACACCACACCTTCCAATATGATCACGTGTGTCTGATCACACCACACCTTCCAATATGTTCATGTGTGACTGAACACACCCCATCTTCCAATATGATCATGTGTGTCTGAACACACCCCACCTTCCAATATGATCATGTGTGTCTGAACACACCCCACCTTCCAATATGATCATGAGAGACTGAACACACCCCACCTTCCGACATGTTCATGTGTGACTGAACACACCAAACCTTCCAATATGATCATGTGTAACTGAACACACCCCACCTTCCAATATGATCATGTGTGTCTGAACACACCCCACCTTCCAATATGATCATGTGTGTCTGAACACACGACAACTTCCAATATGATCATGACAGACTGAACACACCCCACCGTCCAATATGATCATGTTTGTACGAACACACCACACCTTCCAATATGATCATGACAGACTGAACACACCACACCTTCCAATATGATCATGTGAGACTGAACACACCACACCTTCCTGTATGATCATGTGTGACTGAACACACCCCACCTTCCAATATGATCATGTGTGTCTGAACACACCACACCTTCCAATATGTTCATGTGTGACTGAACACATCCCACCTTCCAATAATCTCATGTGTGTCTGAACACACCCCACCTTCCAATATGATCATGACAGACTGAACACACCCCACCTTCCAATATGATCATGTGTGACTGAACACACCCCACCTTCCGATATGATCATGTGTGACTGAACACACCCCACCTTCCGATATGATCATGTGTGACTGAACACATCCCACCTTCCAATAATCTCATGTGTGTCTGAACACACCCCACCTTCCAATATGATCATGACAGACTGAATACACCCCACCTTCCAATATGATCATGTGTGACTGAACACACCCCACCTTACAATATGTTCATGTGTGACTGAACACACCCCACCTTCCAATATGATCATGTGTGACTAAACACACCACACCTTCCAATATGATCATGTGTGACTGAACACACCCCATCTTCCAATATGATCATGTGTGACTGAACACACCACACCTTCCAATATGATCATGTGTGACTGAACACACCCCACCTTCCAATATGATCATGTATGACTGAACACACCCCATCTTCCAATATGATCATATGTGACTGAACACACCCCACCTTCCAATATGTTCATGTGTGTCTGAACACACCCCACCTTCCGACATGTTCATGTGTGACTGAATACACGTCACCTTCCAATATGTTCATGTCTGTCTGAACACACCACACCTTCCAATATGATCATGTGTAACTGAACACACACCACCTTCCAATATGATCATTTGTGTCTGAACACACCCCACCTTCCAATATGATCATGTGTGTCTGAACACACCACACCTTCCAATATGATCATGACAGACTGAACACACCCCACCTTCCAATATGATCATGTGTGTCTGAACACACCACACCTTCCAATATGATCATGACAGACTGAACACACCACACCTTCCAATATGATCATGTGAGACTGAACACACCACACCTTCCTGTATGATCATGTGTGACTGAACACACCACACCTTCCAATATGATCATGTATGACTGAACAGGCCACACCTTCCAATATGATCATGTGTGTCTGAACACACCCCACCTTCCAATATGGTCATGTGTGTCTGAACACACCCCACCTTCCAATATGATCATGACAGACTGAACACACCCCACCTTCCAATATGATCATGTGTGACTGAACACACCCCACCTTCCAATATGTTCATGTGTGACTGAACACACCCCACCTTCCAATAATCTCATGTGTGTCTGAACACACCCCACCTTCCAATATGATCATGTATGACTGAACACACCCCACCTTCCAATATGATCATGTGTGACTGAACACACCACACCTTCCAATATGATCATGTGTGACTGAACACACCCCACATTCCAATATGATCATGTATGACTGAACACTCCCCACCTTCCAATATGATCATGTGTGACTGAACACACCACACCTTCCAATATGATCATGTGTGACTGAACACACCCCACCTTCCTATATGATCATGTGTGACTGAACACACCTCACCTTCCAATATGATCATGTGTGACTGAACACACCCCACCTTCCAATATGATCATGTGTGACTGAACACACCCCATCTTCCAATATGATCATGTATGACTGAACACACCCCACCTACCAATATGATCATGTGAGTCTGAACACACCACACCTTCCAATATGATCATGTGTGTCTGAACACACCCCAACTTCCAATATGATCATGTGTGACTGAACACACCACACCTTCCAATATGATCATGTGTGACAGAACACAGCCCACCGTCCAATATGATCATGTATGACTGAACACACACCACCTTCCAATATGATCATGTGTGTCTGAACACACCACACCTTCCAATATGATCATGTGTGACTGAACACACCACACCTTCCAATATGATCATGTATGACTGAACACACCCCACCTTCCAATATGATCAAGTGTGTCTGAACACACCCCACCTTCAAATATGATCATGTGTGTCTGAACACACCCCACCTTCCAATATGATCATGTGTGTCTGAACACACCACACCTTCCAATATGATCATGTGTAACTGAACACACCCCACCTTCCAATATGATCATGTATGACTGAACACACCCCACCTTCCAATATGTTCATGTGTATCTGAACACACCCCACCTTCCAATATGTTCATGTGTGTCTGAACACACCCCACCTTCCGACATGTTCATGTGTGACGGAACACACCCCACCTTCCAATATGTTCATGTGTGTCTGAACACACCCCACCTTCCAATATGTTCATGTGTGTCTGAACACACCCCACCTTCCGACATGTTCATGTTTGACTGAATGCACGTCACCTTCCAATATGTTCATGTGTGTCTGAACACACCCCACCTTCCAATATGATCATGTGTGTCTGAACACACCCCACCTTCAAATATGATCATGTGTGTCTGAACACACACCACCTTCCAATATGATCATGACAGACTGAACACACCACACCTTCCAATATGATCATGTGTGTCTGAACACACCCCACCTTCCAATATGATCATGTGTGTCTGAACACACCCCACCTTCCAATATGATCATGAGAGACTGAACACACCCCACCTTCCGACATGTTCATGTGTGACTGAACACACCACACCTTCCAATATGATCATGTGTAACTGAACACGCCCCACCTTCCAATATGATCATGTGTGTCTGAATACACCCCACCTTCCAATATGATCATGTGTGTCTGAACACACGACAACTTCCAATATGATCATGACAGACTGAACACACCCCACCTTCCAATATGATCATGTTTGACGGAACACACCACACCTTCCAATATGATCATGACAGACTGAACACACCACACCTTCCAATATGATCATGTGAGACTGAACACACCACACCTTCCTGTATGATCATGTGTGACTGAACACACCACACCTTCCAATATGATCATGTATGACTGAACACACCCCACCTTCCAATATGATCATGTGTGTCTGAACACACGACAACTTCCAATATGATCATGACAGACTGAACACATCCCACCTTCCAATATGATCATGACAGACTGAACACACCCCACCTTCCAATATGATCATGACAGACTGAACACACCACACCTTCCAATATGATCATGTGTGACTGAACACACCCCACCTTCCGATATGATCATGTGTGACTGAACACACCACCTTACAAAATGTTCATGTGTGACTGAACACATCCCACCTTCCAATAATCTCATGTGTGTCTGAACACACCCCACCTTCCAATATGATCATGACAGACTGAACACATCCCTCCTTCCAATACGATCATGTTTGACCGAACACACCCCACCTTCCAATATGATCATGTTTGACCGAACACACACCACCTTCCAATATGATCATGTGTAACTGAACACACCCCACCTTCCAATATGATCACGTGTGACTGAACACACCCCACCTTCCAATATGTTCATGTTTGACCGACCACACCCCACCTTCCAATATGATCATGTGTGTCTGAACACACCTCACCTTCCAATAAATTCATGTGTGACTGAACACACCCCACTTTCCAGTATGATCATGTGTGACTGAACACACCCCACCTTCCAATATGATCATGTATGACTGAACACACCCCACCTTCCAATATGATCATGTGTGTCTGAACACACCCCACCTTCCAATTTGAACATGACAGACAGAACACACCCCACCTTCCAATATGATCACGTGTGACTGAACACACCCCACCTTCCAATTTGAACATGACAGACAGAACACACCCCACCTTCCAATATGATCACGTGTGACTGAACACACCCCACCTTCCAATATGATCATGTGTGTCTGAACACACCACACCTTCCAATATGTTCATGTGGGTCTGAACACACCACACCTTTCAATATGTTCATGTGTGACTGAACACACCCCACCTTCCGATATGATCATGTGTGTCTGAACACTCCCCACCTTCCAATATGATCACGTGTGACTGAACACACCCCACCTTCCAATATGATCATGACAGACTGAACACACGACACCTTCCAATATGATCATGTGTGACTGAACACACCACACCTTCCAATATAATCATGTATGACTGAACACACCACAGCTTCCAATATGATCATGTGTAACTGAACACACCCCACCTTCCTATATGATCATTTGTGTCTGAACACACCCCACCTTCAAATATGATCATTTGTGTCTGAACACACCCCACCTTCAAATATGATCATGTGTGTCTGAACACACCCCACCTTCCAATATGATCATGTGTGTCTGAACACACCACACCTTCCAATATGATCAAGACAGACTGAACACACCACACCTTCCAATATAATCATGTGTGACTGAACACACCACACCTTCCAATATGATCATGTGTGTTTGAACACACCACACCTTCTAATATGATCATATGTGTCTGAACACACACCACCTTCCAATATGTCCATGTGTGACTGAACACACCTCACTTTCCAATATGATCATGTGTGACTGAACACAATCCACCTTCCAATATGATCATTTGAGACTGAACACACCACACCTTCCAATATGATCACGTGTGTCTGAACACACCACACCTTCCAATATGTTCATGTGTGACTGAACACACCCCATCTTCCAATATGATCATGTGTGACTGAACACACCCCACCTTCCGATATGATCATGTGTGTCTGAACACTCCCCACCTTCCAATATGATCACGTGTGACGGAACACACCCCACCTTCCAATATGATCATGACAGACTGAACACACCACACCTTCCAATATGATCATGTCTGACTGAACACACCACACCTTCCAATATAATCATGTATGACTGAACACACCACAGCTTCCAATATGATCATGTGTAACTGAACACACCCCACCTTCCTATATGATCATTTGTGTCTGAACACACCCCACCTTCAAATATGATCATTTGTGTCTGAACACACCCCACCTTCAAATATGATCATGTGTGTCTGAACACACCCCACCTTCCAATATGATCATGTGTGTCTGAACACACCACACCTTCCAATATGATCAAGACAGACTGAACACACCCCACCTTCCAATATAATCATGTGTGACTGAACACACCACACCTTCCAATATGATCATGTGTGTTTGAACACACCACACCTTCTAATATGATCATATGTGTCTGAACACACACCACCTTCCAATATGTCCATGTGTGACTGAACACACCTCACTTTCCAATATGATCATGTGTGACTGAACACAATCCACCTTCCAATATGATCATTTGAGACTGAACACACCACACCTTCCAATATGATCACGTGTGTCTGAACACACCACACCTTCCAATATGTTCATGTGTGACTGAACACACCCCATCTTCCAATATGATCATGTGTGTCTGAACACACCCCACCTTCCAATATGATCATGTGTGTCTGAACACACCCCACCTTCCAATATGATCATGAGAGACTGAACACACCCCACCTTCCGACATGTTCATGTGTGACTGAACACACCAAACCTTCCAATATGATCATGTGTAACTGAACACACCCCACCTTCCAATATGATCATGTGTGTCTGAACACACCCCACCTTCCAATATGATCATGTGTGTCTGAACACACGACAACTTCCAATATGATCATGACAGACTGAACACACCCCACCGTCCAATATGATCATGTTTGTCCGAACACACCACACCTTCCAATATGATCATGACAGACTGAACACACCACACCTTCCAATATGATCATGTGAGACTGAACACACCACACCTTCCTGTATGATCATGTGTGACTGAACACACCCCACCTTCCAATATGATCATGTGTGTCTGAACACACCACACCTTCCAATATGTTCATGTGTGACTGAACACATCCCACCTTCCAATAATCTCATGTGTGTCTGAACACACCCCACCTTCCAATATGATCATGACAGACTGAACACACCCCACCTTCCAATATGATCATGTGTGACTGAACACACCCCACCTTCCGATATGATCATGTGTGACTGAACACACCCCACCTTCCGATATGATCATGTGTGACTGAACACATCCCACCTTCCAATAATCTCATGTGTGTCTGAACACACCCCACCTTCCAATATGATCATGACAGACTGAATACACCCCACCTTCCAATATGATCATGTGTGACTGAACACACCCCACCTTACAATATGTTCATGTGTGACTGAACACACCCCACCTTCCAATATGATCATGTGTGACTAAACACACCACACCTTCCAATATGATCATGTGTGACTGAACACACCCCATCTTCCAATATGAACATGTGTGACTGAACACACCACACCTTCCAATATGATCATGTGTGACTGAACACACCCCACCTTCCAATATGATCATGTATGACTGAACACACCCCATCTTCCAATATGATCATATGTGACTGAACACACCCCACCTTCCAATATGTTCATGTGTGTCTGAACACACCCCACCTTCCGACATGTTCATGTGTGACTGAATACACGTCACCTTCCAATATGTTCATGTCTGTCTGAACACACCACACCTTCCAATATGATCATGTGTAACTGAACACACACCACCTTCCAATATGATCATGTGTGTCTGAACACACCCCACCTTCCAATATGATCATGTGTGTCTGAACACACCACACCTTCCAATATGAACATGACAGACTGACCACACCCCACCTTCCAATATGATCATGTGTGTCTGAACACACCACACCTTCCAATATGATCATGACAGACTGAACACACCACACCTTCCAATATGATCATGTGAGACTGAACACACCACACCTTCCTGTATGATCATGTGTGACTGAACACACCACACCTTCCAATATGATCATGTATGACTGAACAGGCCACACCTTCCAATATGATCATGTGTGTCTGAACACACCCCACCTTCCAATATGGTCATGTGTGTCTGAACACACCCCACCTTCCAATATGATCATGACAGACTGAACACACCCCACCTTCCAATATGATCATGTGTGACTGAACACACCCCACCTTCCAATATGTTCATGTGTGACTGAACACACCCCACCTTCCAATAATCTCATGTGTGTCTGAACACACCCCACCTTCCAATATGATCATGTATGACTGAACACACCCCACCTTCCAATATGATCATGTGTGACTGAACACACCACACCTTCCAATATGATCATGTGTGACTGAACACACCCCACATTCCAATATGATCATGTATGACTGAACACTCCCCACCTTCCAATATGATCATGTGTGACTGAACACACCACACCTTCCAATATGATCATGTGTGACTGAACACACCCCACCTTCCAATATGATCATGTGTGACTGAACACACCTCACCTTCCAATATGATCATGTGTGACTGAACACACCCCACCTTCCAATATGATCATGTGTGACTGAACACACCCCATCTTCCAATATGATCATGTATGACTGAACACACCCCACCTACCAATATGATCATGTGAGTCTGAACACACCACACCTTCCAATATGATCATGTGTGTCTGAACACACCCCAACTTCCAATATGATCATGTGTGACTGAACACACCACACCTTCCAATAGGATCATGTGTGACAGAACACAGCCCACCGTCCAATATGATCATGTATGACTGAACACACACCACCTTCCAATATGATCATGTGTGTCTGAACACACCACACCTTCCAATATGATCATGTGTGACTGAACACACCACACCTTCCAATATGATCATGTATGACTGAACACACCCCACCTTCCAATATGATCAAGTGTGTCTGAACACACCTCACCTTCAAATATGATCATGTGTGTCTGAACACACCCCACCTTCCAATATGATCATGTGTGTCTGAACACACCACACCTTCCAATATGATCATGTGTAACTGAACACACCCCACCTTCCAATATGATCATGTATGACTGAACACACCCCATCTTCCAATATGTTCATGTGTGTCTGAACACACCCCACCTTCCAATATGTTCATGTGTGTCTGAACACACCCCACCTTCCGACATGTTCATGTGTGACGGAACACACCCCACCTTCCAATATGTTCATGTGTGTCTGAACACACCCCACCTTCCAATATGTTCATGTGTGTCTGAACACACCCCACCTTCCGACATGTTCATGTTTGACTGAATGCACGTCACCTTCTAATATGTTCATGTGTGTCTGAACACACCCCACCTTCCAATATGATCATGTGTGTCTGAACACACCCCACCTTCAAATATGATCATGTGTGTCTGAACACACACCACCTTCCAATATGATCATGACAGACTGAACACACCACACCTTCCAATATGATCATGTGTGTCTGAACACACCCCATCTTCCAATATGATCATGTGTGTCTGAACACACCCCACCTTCCAATATGATCATGAGAGACTGAACACACCCCACCTTCCGACATGTTCATGTGTGACTGAACACACCACACCTTCCAATATGATCATGTGTAACTGAACACGCCCCACCTTCCAATATGATCATGTGTGTCTGAATACACCCCACCTTCCAATATGATCATGTGTGTCTGAACACACGACAACTTCCAATATGATCATGACAGACTGAACACACCCCACCTTCCAATATGATCATGTTTGACGGAACACACCACACCTTCCAATATGATCATGACAGACTGAACACACCACACCTTCCAATATGATCATGTGAGACTGAACACACCACACCTTCCTGTATGATCATGTGTGACTGAACACACCACACCTTCCAATATGATCATGTATGACTGAACACACCCCACCTTCCAATATGATCATGTGTGTCTGAACACACGACAACTTCCAATATGATCATGACAGACTGAACACATCCCACCTTCCAATATGATCATGACAGACTGAACACACCCCACCTTCCAATATGATCATGACAGACTGAACACACCACACCTTCCAATATGATCATGTGTGACTGAACACACCCCACCTTCCGATATGATCATGTGTGACTGAACACACCACCTTACAAAATGTTCATGTGTGACTGAACACATCCCACCTTCCAATAATCTCATGTGTGTCTGAACACACCCCACCTTCCAATATGATCATGACAGACTGAACACATCCCTCCTTCCAATACGATCATGTTTGACCGAACACACCCCACCTTCCAATATGATCATGTTTGACCGAACACACACCACCTTCCAATATGATCATGTGTAACTGAACACACCCCACCTTCCAATATGATCACGTGTGACTGAACACACCCCACCTTCCAATATGTTCATGTTTGACCGACCACACCCCACCTTCCAATATGATCATGTGTGTCTGAACACACCTCACCTTCCAATAAATTCATGTGTGACTGAACACACCCCACTTTCCAGTATGATCATGTGTGACTGAACACACCCCACCTTCCAATATGATCATGTATGACTGAACACACCCCACCTTCCAATATGATCATGTGTGTCTGAACACACCCCACCTTCCAATTTGAACATGACAGACAGAACACACCCCACCTTCCAATATGATCACGTGTGACTGAACACACCCCACCTTCCAATTTGAACATGACAGACAGAACACACCCCACCTTCCAATATGATCACGTGTGACTGAACACACCCCACCTTCCAATATGATCATGTGTGTCTGAACACACCACACCTTCCAATATGTTCATGTGGGTCTGAACACACCACACCTTTCAATATGTTCATGTGTGACTGAACACACCCCACCTTCCGATATGATCATGTGTGTCTGAACACTCCCCACCTTCCAATATGATCACGTGTGACTGAACACACCCCACCTTCCAATATGATCATGACAGACTGAACACACCACACCTTCCAATATGATCATGTGTGACTGAACACACCACACCTTCCAATATAATCATGTATGACTGAACACACCACAGCTTCCAATATGATCATGTGTAACTGAACACACCCCACCTTCCTATATGATCATTTGTGTCTGAACACACCCCACCTTCAAATATGATCATTTGTGTCTGAACACACCCCACCTTCAAATATGATCATGTGTGTCTGAACACACCCCACCTTCCAATATGATCATGTGTGTCTGAACACACCACACCTTCCAATATGATCAAGACAGACTGAACACACCCCACCTTCCAATATAATCATGTGTGACTGAACACACCACACCTTCCAATATGATCATGTGTGTTTGAACACACCACACCTTCTAATATGATCATATGTGTCTGAACACACACCACCTTCCAATATGTCCATGTGTGACTGAACACACCTCACTTTCCAATATGATCATGTGTGACTGAACACAATCCACCTTCCAATATGATCATTTGAGACTGAACACACCACACCTTCCAATATGATCACGTGTGTCTGAACACACCACACCTTCCAATATGTTCATGTGTGACTGAACACACCCCATCTTCCAATATGATCATGTGTGACTGAACACACCCCACCTTCCGATATGATCATGTGTGTCTGAACACTCCCCACCTTCCAATATAATCACGTGTGACGGAACACACCCCACCTTCCAATATGATCATGACAGACTGAACACACCACACCTTCCAATATGATCATGTCTGACTGAACACACCACACCTTCCAATATAATCATGTATGACTGAACACACCACAGCTTCCAATATGATCATGTGTAACTGAACACACCCCACCTTCCTATATGATCATTTGTGTCTGAACACACCCCACCTTCAAATATGATCATTTGTGTCTGAACACACCCCACCTTCAAATATGATCATGTGTGTCTGAACACACCCCACCTTCCAATATGATCATGTGTGTCTGAACACACCACACCTTCCAATATGATCAAGACAGACTGAACACACCCCACCTTCCAATATAATCATGTGTGACTGAACACACCACACCTTCCAATATGATCATGTGTGTTTGAACACACCACACCTTCTAATATGATCATATGTGTCTGAACACACACCACCTTCCAATATGTCCATGTGTGACTGAACACACCTCACTTTCCAATATGATCATGTGTGACTGAACACAATCCACCTTCCAATATGATCATTTGAGACTGAACACACCACACCTTCCAATATGATCACGTGTGTCTGAACACACCACACCTTCCAATATGTTCATGTGTGACTGAACACACCCCATCTTCCAATATGATCATGTGTGTCTGAACACACCCCACCTTCCAATATGATCATGTGTGTCTGAACACACCCCACCTTCCAATATGATCATGAGAGACTGAACACACCCCACCTTCCGACATGTTCATGTGTGACTGAACACACCAAACCTTCCAATATGATCATGTGTAACTGAACACACCCCACCTTCCAATATGATCATGTGTGTCTGAACACACCCCACCTTCCAATATGATCATGTGTGTCTGAACACACGACAACTTCCAATATGATCATGACAGACTGAACACACCCCACCGTCCAATATGATCATGTTTGTCCGAACACACCACACCTTCCAATATGATCATGACAGACTGAACACACCACACCTTCCAATATGATCATGTGAGACTGAACACACCACACCTTCCTGTATGATCATGTGTGACTGAACACACCCCACCTTCCAATATGATCATGTGTGTCTGAACACACCACACCTTCCAATATGTTCATGTGTGTCTGAACACACCCCACCTTCCAATATGATCATGTGTGTCTGAACACACCACACCTTCCAGTATGATCATGTGTGACTGAACACACCCCACCTTCCGATATGATCATGTGTGACTGAACACACCCCACCTTCCGATATGATCATGTGTGACTGAACACACCCCACCTTCCGATATGATCATGTGTGACTGAACACATCCCACCTTCCAATAATCTCATGTGTGTCTGAACACACCCCACCTTCCAATATGATCATGACAGACTGAACACACCCCACCTTCCAATATGATCATGTGTGACTGAACACACCCCACCTTCCGATATGAACATGACAGACAGAACACACCCCACCTTCCAATATGATCATGTGTGACTGAACACATCCCACCTTCCAATAATCTCATGTGTGTCTGAACACACCCCACCTTCCAATATGATCATGACAGACTGAATACACCCCACCTTCCAATATGATCATGTGTGACTGAACACACCCCACCTTACAATATGTTCATGTGTGACTGAACACACCCCACCTTCCAATATGTTCATGTGTGTCTGAACACACCCCACCTTCCAATATGATCATGTGTGTCTGAACACACCACACCTTCCAGTATGATCATGTGTGACTGAACACATCCCACCTTCCAATAATCTCATGTGTGTCTGAACACACCCCACCTTCCAATATGATCATGACAGACTGAACACACCCCACCTTCCAATATGATCATGTGTGACTGAACACACCCCACCTTCCGATATGATCATGTGTGACTGAACACACCCCACCTTCCAATATGATCATGTGTGACTGAACACATCCCACCTTCCAATAATCTCATGTGTGACTGAATACACCCCACCTTACAATATGTTCATGTGTGACTGAACACACCCCACCTTCCAATATGATCATGTGTGACTGAACACACCACACCTTCCAATATGATCATGTGTGACTGAACACACCCCATCTTCCAATATGATCATGTGTGACTGAACACACCACACCTTCCAATATGATCATGTGTGACTGAACACACCCCATCTTCCAATATGATCATATGTGACTGAACACACCCCACCTTCCAATATGTTCATGTGTGTCTGAACACACCCCACCTTCCGACATGTTCATGTGTGACTGAATACACGTCACCTTCCAATATGTTCATGTCTGTCTGAACACACCACACCTTCCAATATGATCATGTGTAACTGAACACACACCACCTTCCAATATGATCATTTGTGTCTGAACACACCCCACCTTCCAATATGATCATGTGTGTCTGAACACACCACACCTTCCAATATGATCATGACAGACTGAACACACCCCACCTTCCAATATGATCATGTGTGTCTGAACACACCACACCTTCCAATATGATCATGACAGACTGAACACACCACACCTTCCAATATGATCATGTGAGACTGAACACACCACACCTTCCTGTATGATCATGTGTGACTGAACACACCACACCTTCCAATATGATCATGTATGACTGAACAGGCCACACCTTCCAATATGATCATGTGTGTCTGAACACACCCCACCTTCCAATATGGTCATGTGTGTCTGAACACACCCCACCTTCCAATATGATCATGACAGACTGAACACACCCCACCTTCCAATATGATCATGTGTGACTGAACACACCCCACCTTCCAATATGTTCATGTGTGACTGAACACACCCCACCTTCCAATAATCTCATGTGTGTCTGAACACACCCCATCTTCCAATATGATCATGTATGACTGAACACACCCCACCTTCCAATATGATCATGTGTGACTGAACACACCACACCTTCCAATATGATCATGTGTGACTGAACACACCCCACATTCCAATATGATCATGTATGACTGAACACTCCCCACCTTCCAATATGATCATGTGTGACTGAACACACCACACCTTCCAATATGATCATGTGTGACTGAACACACCCCACCTTCCAATATGATCATGTGTGACTGAACACACCTCACCTTCCAATATGATCATGTGTGACTGAACACACCCCACCTTCCAATATGATCATGTGTGACTGAACACACCCCATCTTCCAATATGATCATGTATGACTGAACACACCCCACCTACCAATATGATCATGTGAGTCTGAACACACCACACCTTCCAATATGATCATGTGTGTCTGAACACACCCCAACTTCCAATATGATCATGTGTGACTGAACACACCACACCTTCCAATATGATCATGTGTGACAGAACACACCCCACCGTCCAATATGATCATGTATGACTGAACACACACCACCTTCCAATATGATCATGTGTGTCTGAACACACCACACCTTCCAATATGATCATGTGTGACTGAACACACCACACCTTCCAATATGATCATGTATGACTGAACACACCCCACCTTCCAATATGATCAAGTGTGTCTGAACACACCCCACCTTCAAATATGATCATGTGTGTCTGAACACACCCCACCTTCCAATATGATCATGTGTGTCTGAACACACCACACCTTCCAATATGATCATGTGTAACTGAACACACCCCACCTTCCAATATGATCATGTATGACTGAACACACCCCACCTTCCAATACGTTCATGTGTGTCTGAACACACCCCACCTTCCAATATGTTCATGTGTGTCTGAACACACCCCACCTTCCGACATGTTCATGTGTGACGGAACACACCCCACCTTCCAATATGTTCATGTGTGTCTGAACACACCCCACCTTCCAATATGTTCATGTGTGGCTGAACACACCCCACCTTCCGACATGTTCATGTTTGACTGAATGCACGTCACCTTCCAATATGTTCATGTGTGTCTGAACACACCCCACCTTCCAATATGATCATGTGTGTCTGAACACACCCCACCTTCAAATATGATCATGTGTGTCTGAACACACACCACCTTCCAATATGATCATGACAGACTGAACACACCACACCTTCCAATATGATCATGTGTGTCTGAACACACCCCACCTTCCAATATGATCATGTGTGTCTGAACACACCCCACCTTCCAATATGATCATGAGAGACTGAACACACCCCACCTTCCGACATGTTCATGTGTGACAGAACACACCACACCTTCCAATATGATCATGTGTAACTGAACACACCACACCTTCCAATATGATCATGTGTGTCTGAATACACCCCACCTTCCAATATGATCATGTGTGTCTGAACACACGACAACTTCCAATATGATCATGACAGACTGAACACACCCCACCTTCCAATATGATCATGTTTGACGGAACACACCACACCTTCCAATATGATCATGACAGACTGAACACACCACACCTTCCAATATGATCATGTGAGACTGAACACACCACACCTTCCTGTATGATCATGTGTGACTGAACACACCACACCTTCCAATATGATCATGTATGACTGAACACACCCCACCTTCCAATATGATCATGTGTGTCTGAACACACGACAACTTCCAATATGATCATGTGTGACTGAACACATCCCACCTTCCAATATGATCATGACAGACTGAACACACCCCACCTTCCAATATGATCATGACAGACTGAACACACCCCACCTTCCAATAAATTCATGTGTGACTGAACACACCCCACCTTCCGATATGATCATGTGTGACTGAACACACCACCTTACAATATGTTCATGTGTGACTGAACACATCCCACCTTCCAATAATCTCATGTGTGTCTGAACACACCCCACCTTCCAATATGATCATGACAGACTGAACACATCCCACCTTCCAATACGATCATGTTTGACCGAACACACCCCACCTTCCAATATGATCATGTGTGACTGAACACACCCCACCTTCCGATATGAACATGACAGACAGAACACACCCCACCTTCCAATATGATCATGTGTGACTGAACACATCCCACCTTCCAATAATCTCATGTGTGTCTGAACACACCCCACCTTCCAATATGATCATGACAGACTGAATACACCCCACCTTCCAATATGATCATGTGTGACTGAACACACCCCACCTTACAATATGTTCATGTGTGACTGAACACACCCCACCTTCCAATATGTTCATGTGTGTCTGAACACACCCCACCTTCCAATATGATCATGTGTGTCTGAACACACCACACCTTCCAGTATGATCATGTGTGACTGAACACATCCCACCTTCCAATAATCTCATGTGTGTCTGAACACACCCCACCTTCCAATATGATCATGACAGACTGAACACACCCCACCTTCCAATATGATCATGTGTGACTGAACACACCCCACCTTCCGATATGATCATGTGTGACTGAACACACCCCACCTTCCAATATGATCATGTGTGACTGAACACATCCCACCTTCCAATAATCTCATGTGTGACTGAATACACCCCACCTTACAATATGTTCATGTGTGACTGAACACACCCCACCTTCCAATATGATCATGTGTGACTGAACACACCACACCTTCCAATATGATCATGTGTGACTGAACACACCCCATCTTCCAATATGATCATGTGTGACTGAACACACCACACCTTCCAATATGATCATGTGTGACTGAACACACCCCATCTTCCAATATGATCATATGTGACTGAACACACCCCACCTTCCAATATGTTCATGTGTGTCTGAACACACCCCACCTTCCGACATGTTCATGTGTGACTGAATACACGTCACCTTCCAATATGTTCATGTCTGTCTGAACACACCACACCTTCCAATATGATCATGTGTAACTGAACACACACCACCTTCCAATATGATCATTTGTGTCTGAACACACCCCACCTTCCAATATGATCATGTGTGTCTGAACACACCACACCTTCCAATATGATCATGACAGACTGAACACACCCCACCTTCCAATATGATCATGTGTGTCTGAACACACCACACCTTCCAATATGATCATGACAGACTGAACACACCACACCTTCCAATATGATCATGTGAGACTGAACACACCACACCTTCCTGTATGATCATGTGTGACTGAACACACCACACCTTCCAATATGATCATGTATGACTGAACAGGCCACACCTTCCAATATGATCATGTGTGTCTGAACACACCCCACCTTCCAATATGGTCATGTGTGTCTGAACACACCCCACCTTCCAATATGATCATGACAGACTGAACACACCCCACCTTCCAATATGATCATGTGTGACTGAACACACCCCACCTTCCAATATGTTCATGTGTGACTGAACACACCCCACCTTCCAATAATCTCATGTGTGTCTGAACACACCCCATCTTCCAATATGATCATGTATGACTGAACACACCCCACCTTCCAATATGATCATGTGTGACTGAACACACCACACCTTCCAATATGATCATGTGTGACTGAACACACCCCACATTCCAATATGATCATGTATGACTGAACACTCCCCACCTTCCAATATGATCATGTGTGACTGAACACACCACACCTTCCAATATGATCATGTGTGACTGAACACACCCCACCTTCCAATATGATCATGTGTGACTGAACACACCTCACCTTCCAATATGATCATGTGTGACTGAACACACCCCACCTTCCAATATGATCATGTGTGACTGAACACACCCCATCTTCCAATATGATCATGTATGACTGAACACACCCCACCTACCAATATGATCATGTGAGTCTGAACACACCACACCTTCCAATATGATCATGTGTGTCTGAACACACCCCAACTTCCAATATGATCATGTGTGACTGAACACACCACACCTTCCAATATGATCATGTGTGACAGAACACACCCCACCGTCCAATATGATCATGTATGACTGAACACACACCACCTTCCAATATGATCATGTGTGTCTGAACACACCACACCTTCCAATATGATCATGTGTGACTGAACACACCACACCTTCCAATATGATCATGTATGACTGAACACACCCCACCTTCCAATATGATCAAGTGTGTCTGAACACACCCCACCTTCAAATATGATCATGTGTGTCTGAACACACCCCACCTTCCAATATGATCATGTGTGTCTGAACACACCACACCTTCCAATATGATCATGTGTAACTGAACACACCCCACCTTCCAATATGATCATGTATGACTGAACACACCCCACCTTCCAATACGTTCATGTGTGTCTGAACACACCCCACCTTCCAATATGTTCATGTGTGTCTGAACACACCCCACCTTCCGACATGTTCATGTGTGACGGAACACACCCCACCTTCCAATATGTTCATGTGTGTCTGAACACACCCCACCTTCCAATATGTTCATGTGTGGCTGAACACACCCCACCTTCCGACATGTTCATGTTTGACTGAATGCACGTCACCTTCCAATATGTTCATGTGTGTCTGAACACACCCCACCTTCCAATATGATCATGTGTGTCTGAACACACCCCACCTTCAAATATGATCATGTGTGTCTGAACACACACCACCTTCCAATATGATCATGACAGACTGAACACACCACACCTTCCAATATGATCATGTGTGTCTGAACACACCCCACCTTCCAATATGATCATGTGTGTCTGAACACACCCCACCTTCCAATATGATCATGAGAGACTGAACACACCCCACCTTCCGACATGTTCATGTGTGACAGAACACACCACACCTTCCAATATGATCATGTGTAACTGAACACACCACACCTTCCAATATGATCATGTGTGTCTGAATACACCCCACCTTCCAATATGATCATGTGTGTCTGAACACACGACAACTTCCAATATGATCATGACAGACTGAACACACCCCACCTTCCAATATGATCATGTTTGACGGAACACACCACACCTTCCAATATGATCATGACAGACTGAACACACCACACCTTCCAATATGATCATGTGAGACTGAACACACCACACCTTCCTGTATGATCATGTGTGACTGAACACACCACACCTTCCAATATGATCATGTATGACTGAACACACCCCACCTTCCAATATGATCATGTGTGTCTGAACACACGACAACTTCCAATATGATCATGTGTGACTGAACACATCCCACCTTCCAATATGATCATGACAGACTGAACACACCCCACCTTCCAATATGATCATGACAGACTGAACACACCCCACCTTCCAATAAATTCATGTGTGACTGAACACACCCCACCTTCCGATATGATCATGTGTGACTGAACACACCACCTTACAATATGTTCATGTGTGACTGAACACATCCCACCTTCCAATAATCTCATGTGTGTCTGAACACACCCCACCTTCCAATATGATCATGACAGACTGAACACATCCCACCTTCCAATACGATCATGTTTGACCGAACACACCCCACCTTCCAATATGATCATGTTTGACCGAACACGCCCCACCTTCCAATATGATCACGTGTGACTGAACACACCCCACCTTCCAATATGTTCATGTTTGACCGAACACACCCCACCTTCCAATATGATCATGTGTGTCTGAACACACCTCACCTTCCAATAAATTCATGTGTGACTGAACACACCCCACTTTCCAGTATGATCATGTGTGACTGAACACACCCCACCTTCCAATATGATCACGTGTGACTGAACACACCCCACCTTCCAATTTGAACATGACAGACAGAACACACCCCACCTTCCAATATGATCACGTGTGACTGAACACACCCCACCTTCCAATATGATCATGTGTGTCTGAACACACCACACCTTCCAATATGTTCATGTGGGTCTGAACACACCACACCTTTCAATATGTTCATGTGTGACTGAACACACCCCACCTTCCGATATGATCATGTGTGTCTGAACACTCCCCACCTTCCAATATGATCACGTGTGACTGAACACACCCCACCTTCCAATATGATCATGACAGACTGAACACACCACACCTTCCAATATGATCATGTGTGACTGAACACACCACACCTTCCAATATGATCATGTGAGACTGAACACACCACACCTTCCTGTGTGATCATGTGTGACTGAACACACCACATCTTCCAATATGATCATGTATGACTGGACACATCCCACCTTCCAATATGATCATGTGTGTCTGAACACACCCCACCTTCCAATATGATCATGTGTGTCTGAACACACCCCACCTTCCAATATGATCATGACAGACTGAACACACCACACCTTCCTGTATGATCATGTGTGACTGAACACACCCCACCTTCCAATAAGATCATGTGTGACTGAACACACCACACCTTCCAATAATCTGATGTGTGTCTGAACACACCCCACTTTCCAATATGATCATGTGTGACTGAACACACCACACCTTCCAATATGATCATGTGTGACAGAACACACCCCACCTTCCAATATGATCATGTGTGACTGAACACACCACACCTTCCAATACGATCATGTGTGACTGAACACACCCCACCTTCCAATATGATCATGTATGACTGAACACACCCCACCTTCCAATATGATCATGTGTGACTGAACACACCACACCTTCCAATATGATCATGTGTGACTGAACACACCCCACCTTCCAATATGATCATGTGTGACTGAACACACCCCATCTTCCAATATGATCATGTATGACTGAACACACCCCACCTACCAATATGATCATGTGAGTCTGAACACACCACACCTTCCAATATGATCATGTGTGTCTGAACACACCCCACCTTCCAATATGATCATGTGTGACTGAACACACCACACCTTCCAATATGATCATGTGTGACTGAACACACCGCACCTTCCAATATGATCATGTGTGTCTGAACGACACCCCACCTTCCAATATGATCATGTGTGTCTGAACACACCACACCTTCCAATATGATCATGTGTGTCTGAACACACCATACCTTCCAATATGATCATGACAGACTGAACACACCACACCTTCCAATATGATCATGTGAGACTGAACACACCCCACCTTCCAATATGATCATGTGTGTCTGAACACACCACACCTTCCAATATGTTCATGTGTGTCTGAACACACCCCACCTTCCAATATGTTCATGTTTGTCTGAACACACCCCACCTTCCAATATGATCATGTGTAACTGAACACACCCCACCTTCCAATATGATCACGTGTGACTGAACACACCCCACCTTCCAATACGATCATGTTTGACCGAACACACCCCACCTTCCAATATGATCATGTTTGACCGAACACACCCCACCTTCCAATATGATCATGTGTAACTGAACACACCCCACCTTCCAATATGATCACGTGTGACTGAACACACCCCACCTTCCAATATGTTCATGTTTGACCGAACACACCCCTCCTTCCAATATGATCATGTGTGTCTGAACACACCCCACCTTCCAATATGTTCATGTGTGACTGAACACACCCCACCTTCCAATATGTTCATGTGAGTCTGAACACACCACACCTTCCAATATGTTCATGTGAGTCTGAACACACCCCACCTTCCAATATGATCATGTGTGATTGAACACACCACACTTTCCAATATGATCATGTGTGACACAACACACCCCACCTTCCAATATGTTCATGTGTGTCTGAACACACCATACCTTCCAATATGATCATGTGAGATTGAAAACACCACACCTTCCTGTATGATCATGTGTGATTGAACACACCACACCTTCCAATATGTTCATGTGTGACTAAACACACCACACCTTCCAATATGTTCATGTGAGTCTGAACACACCCCACCTTCCAATATGATCATGTGTGATTGAACACACCACACTTTCCAATATGATCATGTGTGACACAACACACCCCACCTTCCAATATGTTCATGTGTGTCTGAACACACCATACCTTCCAATATGATCATGACAGACTGAACACACCACACCTTCCAATATGATCATGTGTGTCTGAACACACCACACCTTCCAATATGTTCATGTGTGTCTGAACACACCCCACCTTCCAATATGTTCATGTGTGTCTGAACACACCCCACCTTCCAATATGATCATGTTTGACCGAACACACCCCACCTTCCAATATGATCATGTGTAACTGAACACACCCCACCTTCCAATATGATCACGTGTGACTGAACACACCCCACCTTCCAATACGATCATGTTTGACCGAACACACCCCACCTTCCAATATGATCATGTTTGACCGAACACACCCCACCTTCCAATATGATCATGTGTAACTGAACACACCCCACCTTCCAATATGATCACGTGTGACTGAACACACCCCACCTTCCAATATGTTCATGTTTGTCCGAACACACCCCACCTTCCAATATGATCACGTGTGACTGAACACACCCCACCTTCAAATATGATCATGTGTGTCTGAACACACCCCACCTTCCAATAAATTCATGTGTGACTGAACACACCCCACTTTCCAGTATGATCATGTGTGTCTGAACACACCTCACCTTCCAATAAATTCATGTGTGACTGAACACACCCCACTTTCCAGTATGATCATGTGTGACTGAACACACCCCACCTTCCAATATGATCACGTGTGACTGAACACACCCCACCTTCCAATATGTTCATGTGTGTCTGAACACACCACACCTTCCAATATGATCACGTGTGACTGAACACACCCCACCTTCCAATATGATCACGTGTGTCTGAACACACCCCACCTTCCAATATGATCATGTGTGTCTGAACACACCCCACCTTCCAATATGATCACGTGTGACTGAACACACCCCACCTTCCAATATGATCATGTGTGTCTGAACACACCTCACCTTCCAATAAATTCATGTGTGACTGAACACACCCCACTTTCCAGTATGATCATGTGTGACTGAACACACCCCACCTTCCAATATGATCATGTGTGTCTGAACACACCTCACCATCCAATAAATTCATGTGTGACTGAACACACCCCACTTTCCAATATGATCATGTGTGTCTGAACACACCCCACCTTCCAATTTGAACATGACAGACAGAACACACCCCACCTTCCAATATGATCACGTGTGACTGAACACACCCCACCTTCCAATATGTTCATGTGTGTCTGAACACACCACACCTTCCAATATGATCATGTGTGTCTGAACACACCCCACCTTCCAATTTGAACATGACAGACAGAACACACCCCACCTTCCAATATGATCACGTGTGACTGAACACACCCCACCTTCCAATTTGAACATGACAGACAGAACACACCCCACCTTCCAATATGATCATGTGTAACTGAACACACCCCACCTTCCAATATGATCACGTGTGACTGAACACACCCCACCTTCCAATTTGAACATGACAGACAGAACACACCCCACCTTCCAATATGATCACGTGTGACTGAACACACCCCACCTTCCAATACGATCATGTTTGACCGAACACACCCCACCTTCCAATATGATCATGTTTGACCGAACACACCCCACCTTCCAATATGATCATGTGTAACTGAACACACCCCACCTTCCAATATGATCACGTGTGACTGAACACACCCCACCTTCCAATATGTTCATGTTTGACCGAACACACCCCACTTTCCAGTATGATCATGTGTGACTGAACACACCCCACCTTCCAATATGATCATGTGTGTCTGAACACACCCCACCTTCCAATTTGAACATGACAGACCGAACACACCCCACCTTCCAATATGATCACGTGTGACTGAACACACCCCACCTTCCAATATGATCATGTGTGTCTGAACACACCACACCTTCCAATATGTTCATGTGGGTCTGAACACACCACACCTTTCAATATGTTCATGTGTGTCTGAACACTCCCCACCATCCAATATGATCACGTGTGACTGAACACACCCCACCTTCCAATATGATCATGACAGACTGAACACACCACACCTTCCAATATGATCATGACAGACTGAACACACCACACCTTCCAATATGATCATGTGAGACTGAACACACCACACCTTCCTGTGTGATCATGTGTGACTGAACACACCACATCTTCCAATATGATCATGACAGACTGAACACACCCCACCTTCCAATATGATCATGTGTGTCTGAACACACCACACCTTCCAATATGTTCATGTGTGACTGAACACACCCCACCTTCCAATATGATCATGTGTGACTGAACACACCCCACCTTCCAATAAGATCATGTGTGACTGAACACACCACACCTTCCAATATGTTCATGTGTGACTGAACACACCCCACCTTCCAATATGATCATGTGTGACTGAACACACCCCACCGTCCAATAATCTGATGTGTGTCTGAACACACCCCACTTTCCAATATGATCATGTGTGACTGAACACACCACACCTTCCAATATGATCATGTGTGACTGAACACACCCCACGTTCCAATAATCTGATGTGTGTCTGAACACACCCCACTTTCCAGTATGATCATGTGTGACTGAACACACCCCACCTTCCAATATGATCATGTGTGACTGAACACACCACACCTTCCAATACGATCATGTGTGACTGAACACAGCACACCTTCCAATATGATCATGTATGACTGAACACACCCCACCTTCCAATATGATCATGTGTGACTGAACACACCACACCTTCCAATATGATCATGTGTGACTGAACACACCCCACCTTCCAATATGATCATGTGTGACTGAACACACCCCATCTTCCAATATGATCATGTATGACTGAACACACCCCACCTACCAATATGATCATGTGAGTCTGAACACACCATACCTTCCAATATGATCATGTGTGTCTGAACACACCCCACCTTCCAATATGATCATGTGTGACTGAACACACCACACCTTCCAATATGATCATGTGTGACTGAACACACTGCACCTTCCAATATGATCATGTGTGTCTGAACGACACCCCACCTTCCAATATGATCATGTGTGTCTGAACACACCACACCTTCCAATATGATCATGCGTAACTGAACACACCCCACCTTCCAATATGATCATGTGTGACACAACACACCCCACCTTCCAATATGTTCATGTGTGTCTGAACACACCATACCTTCCAATATGATCATGACAGACTGAACACACCACACCTTCCAATATGATCATGTGAGACTGAACACACCCCACCTTCCAATATGATCATGTGTGTCTGAACACACCACACCTTCCAATATGTTCATGTGTGTCTGAACACACCCCACCTTCCAATATGTTCATGTGTGTCTGAACACACCCCACCTTCCAATATGTTCATGTTTGACCGAACACACCCCACCTTCCAGTATGATCATGTTTGACCGAACACACCCCACCTTCCAATATGATCATGTTTGACCGAACACACCCCACCTTCCAATATGATCATGTGTGTCTGAACACACCTCACCTTCCAATATGATCATGTGTGACTGAACACACCCCACCTTCCAATATGATCATGTGAGATTGAACACACCACACCTTCCTGTATGATCATGTGTGATTGAACACACCACACCTTCCAATATGTTCATGTGTGACTGAACACACCACACCTTCCAATATGTTCATGTGTGTCTGAACACACCCCATCTTCCAATATGATCATGTGTGATTGAACACACCACACTTTCCAATATGATCATGTGTGACACAACACACCCCACCTTCCAATATGTTCATGTGTGTCTGAACACACCATACCTTCCAATATGATCATGACAGACTGAACACACCACACCTTCCAATATGATCATGTGAGACTGAACACACCCCACCTTCCAATATGATCATGTGTGACTGAACACACCCCACCTTCCAATATGTTCATGTGTGTCTGAACACACCCCACCTTCCAATATGTTCATGTGTGTCTGAACACACCCCACCTTCCAATATGTTCATGTGTGTCTGAACACACCCCACCTTCCAATATGTTCATGTGTGTCTGAACACACCCCACCTTCCAATATGTTCATGTGTGTCTGAACACACCCCACCTTCCAATATGTTCATGTGTGACTGAACACACCCCACCTTCCAATATGATCACGTGTGACTGAACACACCCCACCTTCCAATATGTTCATGTTTGACCGAACACACCCCACCTTCCAATATGATCACGTGTGACTGAACACACCCCACCTTCAAATATGATCATGTGTGTCTGAACACACCCCACCTTCCAATACATTCATGTGTGACTGAACACACCCCACTTTCCAGTATGATCATGTGTGTCTGAACACACCTCACCTTCCAATAAATTCATGTGTGACTGAACACACCCCACTTTCCAGTATGATCATGTGTGACTGAACACACCCCACCTTCCAATTTGAAAATGACAGACAGAACACACCCCACCTTCCAATATGATCATGTGTGACTGAACACACCCCACCTTCCAATATGTTCATGTGTGTCTGAACACACCACACCTTCCAATATGATCACGTGTGACTGAACACACCCCACCTTCCAATATGATCACGTGTGTCTGAACACACCCCACCTTCCAATATGATCATGTGTGTCTGAACACACCCCACCTTCCAATATGATCACGTGTGACTGAACACACCCCAACTTCCAATATGATCATGTGTGTCTGAACACACCCCACCTTCCAATTTGAACATGACAGACAGAACACACCCCACCTTCCAATATGATCACGTGTGACTGAACACACCCCACCTTCCAATATGATCATGTGTGTCTGAACACACCACACCTTCCAATATGTTCGTGTGGGTCTGAACACACCACACCTTCCAATATGATCACGTGTGACTGAACACACCCCACCTTCCAATATGATCATGACAGACTGAACATACCCCACCTTCCAATATGATCATGACATACTGAACACACCCCACCTTCCAATATGATCATGTCTGTCTGAACACACCACACCTTCCAATATGATCATGACAGACTGAACACACCACACCTTCCAATATGATCTCGTGAGACTGAACACACCACACCTTCCAATGTGATCATGTGTGACTGAACACACCACATCTTCCAATATGATCATGTATGACTGGACACATCCCACCTTCCAATATGATCATGTGTGTCTGAACACACCCCACCTTCCAATATGATCATGTGAGTCTGAACACACCCCACCTTCCAATATGATCATGTGTGTCTGAACACACCCCACCTTCCAATATGATCATGACAGACTGAACACACCCCACCTTCCAATATGTTCATGTGTGACTGAACACACCACACCTTCCAATATGATTATGTGTGACTGAACACACCACACCTTCCAATATGATCATGTGTGATTGAACACACCACACTTTCCAATATGATCATGTGTGACAGAACACACCCCACCTTCCAATATGTTCATGTGTGACTGAACACACCACACCTTCCAATATGATCATGCGTAACTGAACACACCCCACCTTCCAATATGATCATGTGTGTCTGAACACACCCCACCTTCAAATATGATCATGTGTGTCTGAACACACCCCACCTTCCAATATGATCATGTGTGATTGAACACACCACACTTTCCAATATGATCATGTGTGACAGAACACACCCAACCTTCCAATATGTTCATGTGTGTCTGAACACACCACACCTTCCAAGATGTTCATGTGTGTCTGAACACACCCCACCTTCCAATATGATCATGTTTGACCGAACACACCCCACCTTCCAATATGATCATGTGTAACTGAACACACCCCACCTTCCAATATGATCACGTGTGACTGAACACACCCCACCTTCCAATACGATCATGTGAGACTGAACACACCACACCTTCCAATATGATCATGTGTGACTGAACACACCCCACCTTCCAATATGATCATGTGTGTCTGAACACACCCCACCTTCAAATATGATCATGTTTGACCGAACACACCCCACCTTCCAATATGATCACGTGTGACTGAACACACACCACCTTCCAAAACGATCATGCGAGACTGAACACACCCCAACTTCCAATATGACCATGTGTGTCTGAACACACCTCACCTTCCAATAAATTCATGTGTCACTGAACACACCCCACCTCCCAATATGATCATGTGTGACTGAACACACCCCACCTTCCAATATGATCATGTGTGACTGAACACACCACACCTTCCAATATGATCATGTGTGACTGAACACACCCCACCTTCCAATATGATCATGTATGACTGAACACACCCCACCTTCCAATATGATCATGTGTGACTGAACTCACCACACCTTCCAATATGATCATGTGTGACTGAACACACCCCACCTTCCAATATGATCATGTGTGACTGAACACACCCCACCTTCCAATATGGTCATGTGTGACTGAACACACCCCACCTACCAATATGATCATGTGAGTCTGAACACACCACACCTTCCAATATGATCATGTGTGTCTGAACACACCCCACCTTCCAATATGATCATGTGTGACTGAACACACCACACCTTCCAATATGATCATGTGTGACAGAACACACCGCACCTTCCAATATGATCATGTGTGTCTGAACGACACCCCACCTTCCAATATGATCATGTGTGTCTGAACACACCCCACCTTCCAATATGATCATGTGTGTCTGAACACACCCCACCTTCAAATATGATCATGTGTGTCTGAACACACCCCACCTTCCAATATGATCATGTGAGACTGAACACACCACACCTTCCAATATGATCATGTGAGACTGAACACACCCCACCTTCCAATATGATCATGTGTGACTGAACACACCCCACCTTCCAATATGTTCATGTGTGTCTGAACACACCCCACCTTCCAATATGTTCATGTGTGACTGAACACACCCCACCTTCCAATATGTTCATGTGTGTCTGAACACACCCCACCTTCCAATATGATCATGTTTGACCGAACACACCCCACCTTCCAGTATGATCATGTGTAACTGAACACACCCCACCTTCCAATATGATCACGTGTGACTGAACACACCCCACCTTCCAATATGTTCATGTTTGACCGAACACACCCCACCTTCCAATATGATCACGTGTGACTGAACACACCCCACCTTCAAATATGATCATGTGTGTCTGAACACACCCCACCTTCCAATAAATTCATGTGTGACTGAACACACCCCACTTTCCAGTATGATCATGTGTGTCTGAACACACCTCACCTTCCAATAAATTCATGTGTGACTGAACACACCCCACTTTCCAGTATGATCATGTGTGACTGAACACACCCCACCTTCCAATATGATCATGTGTGTCTGAACACACCCCACCTTCCAATTTGAAAATGACAGACAGAACACACCCCACCTTCCAATATGATCACGTGTGACTGAACACACCCCACCTTCCAATATGTTCATGTGTGTCTGAACACACCACACCTTCCAATATGATCACGTGTGACTGAACACACCCCACCTTCCAATATGATCACGTGTGTCTGAACACACCCCACCTTCCAATATGATCATGTGTGTCTGAACACACCCCACCTTCCAATATGATCACGTGTGACTGAACACACCCCACCTTCCAATATGATCATGTGTGTCTGAACACACCCCACCTTCCAATTTGAACATGACAGACAGAACACACCCCACCTTCCAATATGATCACGTGTGACTGAACACACCCCACCTTCCAATATGATCATGTGTGTCTGAACACACCACACCTTCCAATATGTTCGTGTGGGTCTGAACACACCCCACCTTCCAATATGATCATGACAGACTGAACACACCCCACCTTCCAATATGATCATGACATACTGAACACACCCCACCTTCCAATATGATCATGTCTGTCTGAACACACCACACCTTCCAATATGATCATGACAGACTGAACACACCACACCTTCCAATATGATCACGTGAGACTGAACACACCACACCTTCCTGTGTGATCATGTGTGACTGAACACACCACATCTTCCAATATGATCATGTATGACTGGACACATCCCACCTTCCAATATGATCATGTGTGTCTGAACACACCCCACCTTCCAATATGATCATGTGAGTCTGAACACACCCCACCTTCCAATATGATCATGTGTGTCTGAACACACCCCACCTTCCAATATGATCATGACAGACTGAACACACCCCACCTTCCAATATGTTCATGTGTGACTGAACACACCACACCTTCCAATATGATCATGTGTGACTGAACACACCACACCTTCCAATATGATCATGTGTGATTGAACACACCACACTTTCCAATATGATCATGCATAACTGAACACACCCCACCTTCCAATATGTTCATGTGTGACTGAACACACCACACCTTCCAATATGTTCATGTGTGTCTGAACACACCACACCTTCCAATATGTTCATGTGTGTCTGAACACACCCCACCTTCCAATATGATCATGTTTGACCGAACACACCCCACCTTCCAATATGATCATGTGTAACTGAACACACCCCACCTTCCAATATGATCACGTGTGACTGAACACACCCCACCTTCCAATACGATCATGTGAGACTGAACACACCACACCTTCCAATATGATCATGTGTGACTGAACACACCCCACCTTCCAATATGATCATGTGTGTCTGAACACACCCCACCTTCAAATATGATCATGTTTGACCGAACACACCCCACCTTCCAATATGATCACGTGTGACTGAACACACACCACCTTCCAATATGATCATGTGAGACTGAACACACCCCAACTTCCAATATGATCATGTGTGACTGAACACACCACACCTTCCAATAAATTCATGTGTCACTGAACACACCCCACCTCCCAATATGATCATGTGTGACTGAACACACCCCACCTTCCAATATGATCATGTGTGACTGAACACACCACACCTTCCAAAATGATCATGTGTGACTGAACACACCCCACCTTCCAATATGATCATGTATGACTGAACACACCCCACCTTCCAATATGATCATGTGTGACTGAACACACCACACCTTCCAATATGATCATGTGTGACTGAACACACCCCACCTTCCAATATGATCATGTGTGACTGAACACACCCCACCTTCCAATATGGTCATGTGTGACTGAACACACCCCACCTACCAATATGATCATGTGAGTCTGAACACACCACACCTTCCAATATGATCATGTGTGTCGGAACACACCCCACCTTCCAATATGATCATGTGTGACTGAACACACCACACCTTCCAATATGATCATGTGTGACTGAACACACCGCACCTTCCAATATGATCATGTGTGTCTGAACGACACCCCACCTTCCAATATGATCATGTGTGTCTGAACACACCCCACCTTCCAATATGATCATGTGTGTCTGAACACACCCCACCTTCAAATATGATCATGTGTGTCTGAACACACCCCACCTTCCAATATGATCATGTGTGATTGGACACACCACACTTTCCAATATGATCATGTGTGACAGAACACACCACACCTTCCAATATGATTTTGTGTGTCTGAACACACCCCACCTTCAAATATGATCATGTGTGTCTGAACACACCCCACCTTCCAATATGATCACGTGTGACTGAACACACCCCACCTTCCAATACGATCATGTGAGACTGAACACACCACACCTTCCAATATGATCATGTGTGACTGAACACACCCCACCTTCCAATATGATCATGTCTGTCTGAACACACCCCACCTTCAAATATGATCATGTTTGACCGAACACACCCCACCTTCCAATATGATCACGTGTGACTGAACACACACCACCTTCCAATATGATCATGTGAGACTGAACACACCCCAACTTCCAATATGATCATGTGTGTCTGAACACACCTCACCTTCCAATAAATTCATGTGTCACTGAACACACCCCACCTCCCAATATGATCATGTGTGACTGAACACACCCCACCTTCCAATATGATCATGTGTGACTGAACACACCACACCTTCCAATATGATCATGTGTGACTGAACACACCCCACCTTCCAATATGATCATGTATGACTGAACACACCCCACCTTCCAATATGATCATGTGTGACTGAACACACCACACCTTCCAATATGATCATGTGTGACTGAACACACCCCACCTTCCAATATGATCATGTGTGACTGAACACACCCCACTTTCCAATATGGTCATGTGTGACTGAACACACCCCACCTACCAATATGATCATGTGAGTCTGAACACACCACACCTTCCAATATGATCATGTGTGTCTGAACACACCCCACCTTCCAATATGATCATGTGTGACTGAACACACCACACCTTCCAATATGATCATGTGTGACTGAACACACCGCACCTTCCAATATGATCATGTGTGTCTGAACGACACCCCACCTTCCAATATGATCATGTGTGTCTGAACACACCCCACCTTCCAATATGATCATGTGTGTCTGAACACACCCCACCTTCAAATATGATCATGTGTGTCTGAACACACCCCACCTTCCAATATGATCATGTGTGATTGGACACACCACACTTTCCAATATGATCATGTGTGACAGAACACACCCCACCTTCCAATATGTTCATGTGTGTCTGAACACACCACACCTTCCAATATGTTCATGTGTGTCTGAACACACCCCACCTTCCAATATGATCATGTTTGACCGAACACACCCCACCTTCCAATATGATCATGTGAGACTGAACACACCACACCTTCCAATATGATCATGTGTGACTGAACACACCCCACCTTCCAATATGATCATGTGTAACTGAACACACCCCACCTTCCAATACGATCATGTGAGACTGAACACACCACACCTTCCAATATGATCATGTGTGACTGAACACACCCCACCTTCCAATATGATCATGTGTGACTGAACACACCCCACCTTCCAATATGATCATGTGTGACTGAACACACCCCACCTTCCAATATGATCATGTTGACTGAACACACCCCACCTTCCAATATGATCATGTGTGACTGAACACACCACACCTTCCAATATGATCATGTGTGACTGAACACACCCCACCTTCCAATATGATCATGTGTGACTGAACACACCCCACCTTCCAATATGATCATGTGTGACTGAACACACCACACCTTCCAATATGTTCATGTGTGTCTGAACACACCCCACCTTCAAATATGATCATGTTTGACCGAACACACCCCACCTTCCAATATGATCATGTGTAACTGAACACACCCCACCTTCCAATATGATCACGTGTGACTGAACACACACCACCTTCCAATACGATCATGTGAGACTGAACACACCCCAACTTCCAATATGATCATGTGTGTCTGAACACACCTCACCTTCCAATAAATTCATGTGTGACTGAACACACCCCACCTTCCAATATGATCATGTGTAACTGAACACACCCCACCTTCCAATATGATCACGTGTGACTGAACACACACCACCTTCCAATACGATCATGTGAGACTGAACACACCCCAACTTCCAATATGATCATGTGTGTCTGAACACACCCCACTTTCCAGTATGATCATGTGAGACTGAACACACCACACCTTCCAATATGATCACGTGTGTCTGAACACACCCCACCTTCCAATATGATCATGTGTGTCTGAACACACTCCAACTTCCAATATGATCATGTGTGTCTGAACACACCACACCTTACAATATGTTCATGTGAGACTGAACACACCCCACCTTTCAATATGATCATGTGTGACTGAACACACCCCACCTTCCAATATGATCATGTGTGACTGAACACACCCCAACTTCCAATATGATCATGTGTGTCTGAACACACCTCACCTTCCAATAAATTCATGTGTGACTGAACACACCCCACTTTCCAGTATGATCATGTATGACTGAACACAATCCACCTTCCAATATGATCATTTGAGACCGAACACACCCCACCTTCCAATATGATCATGTGAGACTGAACACACCACACCTTCCAATATGATCATGTGTGACTGAACACACCCCACCTTCCAATATGATCATGTGTAACTGAACACACCCCACCTTCCAATACGATCATGTGAGACTGAACACACCACACCTTCCAATATGATCATGTGTGACTGAACACACCCCACCTTCCAATATGATCATGTGTGACTGAACACACCCCACCTTCCAATATGATCATGTGTGACTGAACACACCCCACCTTCCAATATGATCATGTATGACTGAACACACCCCACCTTCCAATATGATCATGTGTGACTGAACACACCACACCTTCCAATATGATCATGTGTGACTGAACACACCCCACCTTCCAATATGATCATGTGTGACTGAACACACACCACCTTCCAATATGATCATGTGTGACTGAACACACCACACCTTCCAATATGTTCATGTGTGTCTGAACACACCCCACCTTCAAATATGATCATGTTTGACCGAACACACCCCACCTTCCAATATGATCATGTGTAACTGAACACACCCCACCTTCCAATATGATCACGTGTGACTGAACACACACCACCTTCCAATACGATCATGTGAGACTGAACACACCCCAACTTCCAATATGATCATGTGTGTCTGAACACACCTCACCTTCCAATAAATTCATGTGTGACTGAACACACCCCACCTTCCAATATGATCATGTGTAACTGAACACACCCCACCTTCCAATATGATCACGTGTGACTGAACACACACCACCTTCCAATACGATCATGTGAGACTGAACACACCCCAACTTCCAATATGATCATGTGTGTCTGAACACACCCCACTTTCCAGTATGATCATGTGAGACTGAACACACCACACCTTCCAATATGATCACGTGTGTCTGAACACACCCCACCTTCCAATATGATCATGTGTGTCTGAACACACTCCAACTTCCAATATGATCATGTGTGTCTGAACACACCACACCTTACAATATGTTCATGTGAGACTGAACACACCCCACCTTTCAATATGATCATGTGTGACTGAACACACCCCACCTTCCAATATGATCATGTGTGACTGAACACACCCCAACTTCCAATATGATCATGTGTGTCTGAACACACCTCACCTTCCAATAAATTCATGTGTGACTGAACACACCCCACTTTCCAGTATGATCATGTATGACTGAACACAATCCACCTTCCAATATGATCATTTGAGACTGAACACACCACACCTTCCAATATGATCACGTGTGACTGAACACACCCCACCTTCCAATATGATCACGTGTGACTGAACACACCCCACCTTCCAATATGTTCATGTGTGACTGAACACACCCCACCTTCCAATATGTTCATGTGTGACTGAACACACCCCACCTTCCAATATGATCACGTGTGACTGAACACACCCCACCTTCCAATATGATCATGTGTGACTGAACACACCCCACCTTCCAATATGATCACGTGTGACTGAATATACCCCACCTTCCAATATGATCATGTGTGACTGAACACACCCCACCTTCCAATATGTTCATGTGTGTCTGAACACACCACACCTTACAATATGTTCATGTATGACTGAACACACCCCACCTTCCAATATGATCATGCGTGTCTGAACACACCCCACCTTCCAATATGATCATGTGTGACTGAACACACCCCACCTTCCAATGTGTTCATGTGTGTCTGAACACACCCCACCTTCCAATATGATCATGTGAGACTGAACACACCACACCTTCCTGTATGATCATGTGTGCCTGAACACACCACACCTTCCAATATGCTCATGTGTGACTGAACACACCACACCTTCCTGTATGATCATGTGTGATTGAACACACCACACCTTCCAATATGTTCATGTGTGTCTGAACACACCCCACCTTCCAATATGACCATGTGTGTTTGAACACACCACACTTTCCAATATGATCATGTTTGACAGAACACACCACACCTTCCTGTATGATCATGTGTGTCTGAACACACCACACCTTCCAATATGCTCATGTGTGACTGAACACACCCCACCTTCCAATATGATCATGTGTGACTGAACACACCACACCTTCCTGTATGATCATGTGTAACTGAACACTCCCCACCTTCCAAAATGATCACGTGTGACTGAACACACCCCAACTTCCAATATGATCATGTGTGTCTGAACACACCTCACCTTCCAATAAATTCATGTGTGACTGAACACACCCCACTTTCCAGTATGATCATGTGTGACTGAACACACCACACCTTCCAATATGATCATGAGTGTCTGAACACACCCCACCTTCCAATATCATCACGTGTGACTGAACACACCCCATCTTCCATTATGTTCATGTGTGTCTGAACACACCACACCTTCCAATATGTTCATGTGTGACTGAACACACCTGACCTTCCGATAATCTCATGTGTGTCTGAACACACCCCACGTTCCAATATGATCACGTGTGACTGAACACACCCCACCTTCCAATATGATCATGTGTGTCTGAACACACACCCACTTCCAATATGATCATGTGTGTCTGAACACACCCCAACTTCCAATTTGAACATGAAAGACACAGCACACCCCACCTTTCAATATGTTCATGTGTGTCTGAACACACCCCACCTTCCAATATGATCATGTGTGTCTGAACACACCCCTCCCCCCAATATTAACATACCCTGCACTTCACTGTGAATCTGAAATCGATCTCACCTTTATACAAACTCAGTGTCTGAGCCCCCAGACCCCCCTGTGGGAGAGAAATTCCCAAGGTTCACAATAATCACATTTCTCCTCATCCCAAACCCGAGTAGCATTTTCCTTGGTTTAGAATTGTACGCCTGTTTCGAGACTCCCACCCTGTACCTACCCTGTCTGTCACTTTCTGTATTTTTCACTATCCCCGTTTTCCCCCAAACTCCCTTCACAGGACAGTCCTGCCATCCCAGGAACAAGTCAGGTGAATCTTCACTGCAGTCTCTCTATGGCAATAATATCTTTCCTGAGATACAGAGACCAATATGGCACACAGTACTCCAGGTGTAGTCTAACCAAGGTCCTTCCGGTTTCAAACAAGACTTCACGTCTCATGTTCTCAATTCCTTTTAAAATAACGGTGAACTTTCCATGACCCTTCCCAACAGTTTGCTGCATCTGATTGTTAATCAACAAGGGCCCCCTGGTCTCTTTGTGCATTAGCTGTTTCTCATCTCCTTATGGTTTAAGGAACATTCGGTGCATCTGTTTCTCCTCCCAAAGGGGATGCTTTGTTTTAACATTAAATTCCAGCTGCTATGTTCTCACCCACACACGAACTTTGTCCAATCCTCTAGAAACTGGATTACCTCCTCTTTATGCATTCCCACTGAGTCTGTAATCATTCTCAGCGTTGGGTGTCCAACCCCAAATCCTTGATGTATATGGTGAGCAGCTGGGCACAGGAAGCCCACTCAGGTTCAGCCTGTCCTTGAGAGACTCTCTGGTTTCTGTCTGTTAGCCAATCATTAATCCACACCACCATATTCCCTCCTATCCTATGTGCTTAAATTTCTTCAAAATGTTGTGGTGACTCATCCCTAAAGATTCTTTTTTTTAATTCACCTCTGGGACATGGGGGTCACTGGCTGGTCACCATTTACTGCCCGTCCCTAGTTGCCCCCCCTTGAGAAGGTGGGGGTGAGCTGCCTTCTTGAACCGCTGCAGTCCATGTGCTGTAGGTTGACCCACAACGCCCTTAGGGAGGGAATTCCACGATTCTGACCCAATGACTGTGAAGGAACAGTGATATATTTCCAAGTCAGGATGGTGAGTGGCTGGGAGGGGAACTTGCAGGGGGGTGGTGTTCCCATGTATCTGCTGCCCTTGTCCTCCTCGATGGAAGTGGTCGTGGGTTTGGAAGGTGCTGCCTGAGGATCTTTGGTGAATTTCTGCAGTGCATCTTGTAGATAGTAAACACTGCTACTATTAAGCATCGGTGGTGGAGGGAGTGGGTGTTTGTGGATGTGGTGCCAATCAAGCGGCTGCTTTGTCCTGGATGGTGTCAAGCTTCTTGAGTGTTGTTGGAGCTGCCCCCATCCAGGCAAGTGGGGAGTATTCCATCACACTCCTGACCTGTGCCTTGTAGATAGTGGACAGGCTTTGGGGAGTCAGGAGGTGAGTTACTTGTTGCAATATCCCTAGTCTCTGCCCTGCTCTTGTAGCCACTGTGTTTATGTGGTGAGTCCAGTTGAGTTTCTGGTCCATGATAACCCTCAGGATGTTGATAGTGGGAGATTCAGTGATGGTAACACCATCGAATGCCAGGGAACGGTGGTTAGATTGTCTCTTATTGGTGATGGTCTTTGTCTGGCATTTGTGTGGTGTGAATGTTACTTGCTGCTTGTCAGCCCAAGCCTGGATATTGTCCAGATCTTGTTCCATTTGAACATGGACTGCTTCAGTATCTGAGGAGGCGCGAATGGTGCTGAACATTGAGCAATCACCGGTGAACATCCCCATTTCTGATCTTATGATGGAGGGAAGGCTGTTGATGAAGTGGGTGAAGGTGGTTGGGCCGAGGACACTACCCTGAGGAACTCCTGCAGAGATGTCCTGGAGCTGAGATGACTGACCTCTAACACCATTGGATGAAGACTGGGGACTCCTGCCCCACGGGGGAGGGGGGGGCGGTCTGTTTCCCTCCAGAGGTGGGTATTAAAGGAGATAGAGTGGGTGGTACAGCTGGTACTGTTGGCACAAGTGGGAAAGATCCCCAGTGGGTGAATGGGCAGGTGGGGTTAGTGGGAGAAGGATGAGCCCAGTGCAGTCTCAGGGAGAGAGTGGGTGTGATGTATTGAAGAGATACCAATGGAACTGACACTGGGGGGACTGGAAGAGGTCATTGACCATTCTTCTACATCCCTGGGCTTTACCCCGATGGCTGGATCTGCACTGACCCGGACGGGGGTGTATCTGGGAGCAGGCTGGCCAAGGCCCAGGGTGGGGGTGCGAGTGAGGGGAGAGGGATTTGGGGAAGGGGAGTGAAGTTTGGCGGAAGTGGAGGGGATCTCCGAGAAACCTATAAAATGTTAAGGGGAGTGGCCAGAGCGAACCCAGGAAGGGTGTCCCCGGGGTGGAGCCCTGACCCAGGAAGTGAACAAGGCAAAAACATTGTGTTTTTGAGAAGGAGGTAGATGTAGGTCATGGGGAGAAAGGGATCACAGGATACTGGGGGGAGAGTGGGGAGAGAGTGGGGGGGGGAGAGTGGGGAGAGAGTGGGGGGGGAGAGTGGGGAGAGTGTGTGGGGGAGAATGTGGGGGTGATTGTGGGGGGAGAGAGTGGGGGGGAGAGGGAGGAGAGTGGGTGGAGAGTGGGGGGAGAAAGTGAGGGGGGAGTGGGGGGATGGGGGAGAGTGGGGTCTGAGTGAGGGGAGAGTGTGGGGGTAGTGGGGGGAGAGTGGGGGAAGAGTGGGGGGAAAGGGGTGAGAGAGTGGGGAGAGGGTGGGGGAGAGTGTGGGGAGAGTGGGGGGGAGTAGGGGTAGTGGGGGGAGAGTGGGGTTAGTGGGGGAGAGCGTGTGGAGAGGGGAGAGTGGGGGGAGAGTGGGGGGAGAGTGGGGGAGACTGGTGGGGTGTGGGGGTAGAGTGGGGGGAGTGGAGGGAGAGTGGGGGGCATGGGAGGAGAGTGGGGTGAGTGGGGGGAGAGTGGGGAGTGTGGGAGGGAGAGTGGGGGGAGAGTGGGGGAGGGAGAGTGGGGGAGTGTGGGGGAATGGGGAGACAGTGGGGAGGAGTGGGGGGAGAGTGGAGGCAGAGGGTGAGGGGAGAGTGGGGGCAGAGGGGGGAAGAGTGGGGGAGAGTGGGGAGAGTGGGACGGGAGTGGTGAGAGAGTGGGGGAGAGAGTGGGGGGAGTAGGGGTAGTGGGGGGAGCGTGAGGGGAGTGGGGGTAGTGGGGGTAGAGTGGGGGAAGAGTGTGGGGAGAGTGGGGTGGAGTAGGGGTAGTGGGGGGAGAGTGGGGAGAGAGTGGGGGGAGAGTGGGGGAGAGAGTGGGGGGGGAATGGGGGAAATGGGGGGAGAGTGGGGGAAGTGGGGTTAGTGGGGGAGAGTGGGTGGGAGTGGGGGGAGTGGGGGTGGTGGGGGGAGAGTTGGGGGAGTGGGGGAGAGTGGAGAGAGAGTGGGGGGAGAGTGGGGTGGAGTGGGGTAGTGGGGGGAGAGTGGAGGAAGTGGGAAGGAGTGGGGGGAGTGAGGGGAGTGGGGGGACAGTGGGGGGAGAGAGTGGTGAGAGTGGAGGGAGAGTGGGGGTGAGTAGGGGTAGTGGGGGGTGATTGGGGGAGTGGGGTTAGTGGATGGAGAGTGGGGGGAGAGTGGGGGAGAGTGGGAGGAGAGAGTGGGGAGAGTGAGGGGAGTAGGGAGAGTGAGGGGCATGGTGAGAGAGTGGGGGGAGAGAGTGGGGGGGCAGTAGGGATAGAGGGAAGAGTGAGGAGAGGGAGGAGTGGTGAGAGAGTGGGGGGAGTAGGGGTAGTGGGGGAGAGAGGGGGAAGAGTGTGGGGAGAGTGGGGGAGTGGTGAGAGTGGGGGGAAAGGGGTGAGAGAGTGGGGAGAGTGGGGGGGAGTGGTGAAAGAGTGGGGGAGCGAGTGGGGGGGAGAGTGTGGGGAGAGTGGGGGGGAGTAGGGGTAGTGGGGGGAGAGTGGGGTTAGTGGGGGAGAGTGTGTGGAGAGGGGGGAGTGGGGGGAGAGTGGGGGGAGAATGGGAGGAGTGGGGGAGAGTAGGGGAGACTGGTGGGGTGTGGGGGTAGAGTGGGGGGGCGTGGGAGGAGAGTGGGGAGAGTGGGGGGAGATTGGGGGTGTGGGAGGGAGAGTGGGGGAGAGTGGGGGAGTGTGGGGGAATGGGGGGACAGTGGGGAGGAATGGGGGGAGAGTGGGGGCAGAGGGGGGAGGAGTGGGGGAGAGAGTGGGGAGAGTGGGATGGGAGTGGTGAGAGAGTGGGGAGGGAGAGTGGGGGGAGTAGGGGTAGTGGGGGGAGAGTGGGGAGAGTGGGGGGAGTGGGGCGAGTGGGGGTAGTGGGGGGAGAGTGGGGAGAGTGGGGGGAGTGGGGCGAGTGGGGGTAGTGTGGGGAGAGAGTGGGGGGGAGAGTGGGTGGGAGTGGGGGGAGAGTGGGGGGAGAGTGGGGGGAGAATGGTGAGAGAGTGGGTGAAGAGTGGGTGGGATTAGAGGTAGTGGAGGGAGAGTGCGGGGTGTGGGGTTAGTGGGTAGAGAGTGAGGGAGAGTGGGGGGAAGTGGGGGGAGAGTGGGAGGAGAAAGTGGGGGGTAGTGGGGTTAGTGGGGGGAGAGTGGGGGGTATTGGGGGAGAGAGTGGGGAGAGTGGGGAGAGTGGGGGGAGTGGGGGGATAGTGGGGGAAGTGGGGGAGAATGGGCGAGAGTGGGGGGAGAGTGGGGGGCAGAGCGGTGGAATGTGGGGGGGAGCGGGGGAGAGTGGGGGAGAGAGTTGGGGAGTGAGTGGGGGGAGAGTAGGGGTAGTGGGGGGAGAGTGGAGGAGAGTGGGGGAGAGAGTGGGGGGGTAGTGGGGTTAGTGGGGGGAGAGTGGGGGGTATTTGGGGGAGAGAGTGGGGAGAGTGGGGGGAGTGGAGGGAGAGTGGGGGGAGAGTGGGGGTAGAGAGTGGGGTGGAGTGTAGGTAGTGGGGGACAGTGTGGGAAGCGTGTGGGGAGAGTGGGGGGAGAGTGTGGGGGAGTAGGGGTGGTGGGGGGAGAGTGGGGGGAGAGTGGGGGGGAGTGGGAGGAGAGAGTGGGGAGAGTGGGGGCCGTGGTGAGAGAGTGGGGGGAGTAGGGGTAGTGGGGAGAGAGGGGGAAGAGTGTGGGGAGAGTGGGGGGAGTGGGGAGAGTGCGGGGAGAGTGTAGGGAAAGGGGTGAGAGAGTGGGGAGAGTGGGAGGGAGTGGTGAGAGAGTAGGGGAGAGAGTGGGGGGAGAGTATGGGGTAGTGGGGTTAGTGGGGGGAGAGAGGGGGGTATTTGGGGGAGAGAGTGGGGAGAGTGGTGAGAGAGTGGGGGGAGTAGGGGTAGTGGGGGGAGAGTGGGGGTAGTGGAGTTAGTGGGGGGAGAGTGGTGGGGAGTGGGGGGAGAGTGGGGGAAGAGTGTGCGGAGAGTGGGGGAGAGTGGGGGGAGTAGGGGTAGTGGGGAGAGATTGGGGAGAGTTGGGGAGAGTGGGGGGAGTGGGGTTAGAGGGGGGAGAGTGGGGGAGAGTGGTGGGAGAGAGTGGGGAGGGGGGTAGTGGGGGGAGTGGTGGGGAGTGGGTAGGAGTGGGGGGAGAGTGGGGGGAGAGTGGGGGGCGTGGTGAGAGAGTGGGGGGAGTAGGGGTAGTGGGGGAGAGAGGGGGAAGAGTGTGGGGAGAGTGTAGGGAAAGGGGTGAGAGAGTGGGGAGAGTGGGAGGGAGTGGTGAGAGAGTAGGGGAGAGAGTGGGGGGAGAGTATGGGGTAGCGGGGTTAGTGGGGGGAGAGAGGGGGGTATTTGGGGGAGAGAGTGGGGAGAGTGGGGGGGAGTGGTGAGAGAGTGGGGGTAGAGTGGGAGTAGTGGGGGGAGATTGGAGGGAGTGGGGGGAGAATGGGGGTAGAGTGGGGGTAGAGAGTGGGAGAGAGTGTGGGTAGTGGGGGACAGTGCAGGAAGCGTGTGGGGAGAGTCGGGGGAGAGTTGGGGGAGTGAGGAAGAGTGGAGAGAGAGTGGGGGGAGAGTGGGGCAGAACGGGGTGGAATGGGGGAGAGCAGGGGGATAGCAGGGGGAGCAGGGAAGAGTGGGGGGAGTGATGAGAGAGTGGGGAGAGAGAGTGGGGGGAGAGTGGGGAGCAGTGGGGGGAGAGTGGAATGAGTGGGGGGAGTGGGGGAGACTAGGGGGAGAGTGGGTGGAGAGTGTGGTTGAGTGGGGGGAGTGGGGAGGAGTGGGGTGAGAGTGGGGGGAGAGAGTGGGGGAGGTGGGGGTAGTGGGGGGTGAGTGGGGGAGAGTGTGGGAAAAGTGGGGAGAGAGTGGGGAGAGTGGGGTGAGTGGGGGGAGAGTGGTGGGGGAAAGTGGGGGGGGAGAGAGTGGATAGACTGGGGGGAGTGTTGAGAGAGTGGGGGAGAGTGGGGGGAATGGGGGGAGTGGGTGAGAGTGGGGGGAGATTGGGGGAGAGTGGGGGAAGAGTGGGGGGAGTGGGGGGAGAGTGGGGGAGAGTGGGGGGGGTGTGGGGTAGAGAGTGGGGAGAGTGGGGGGGAGTGGTGAGAGAGTGGGGGGGAGAGTGGGGGGGAGAGTGGAGGGAGAGTGGGTGTAGTGAGATTAGTGGGGGGAGAGTGATGGGGAGTGGGGGAAGAGTGTGGGGAGAGTGGGGGAGAGTGGGGGGAGGAGGGGTAGTGGAGAGAGATTGGGGGGAGAGATGGGGAGAGTGGGGGGAGTGGGGTTAGTGGGGGGAGAGTGGGGGAGAGTGGTGGGAGAGAGTGGGGGGAGTGGGGGGAGAGTGAGGAGGAGTGGGGGAGAGTGGGGGGAGTGGTGAGAGAGTAGGGGGAGTAGGGGTAGTGGGGGGAGAGTGGGGGTAGTGGAGTTAGTGGGGGGAGAGTGGTGGGGAGTGGGGGGAGAGTGGGGGAAGAGTGTGCGGAGAGTGGGGGAGAGTGGGGGGAGTAGGGGTAGTGGGGAGAGATTGGGGAGAGTTGGGGAGAGTGGGGGGAGTGGGGTTAGAGGGGGGAGAGTGGGGGAGAGTGGTGGGAGAGAGTGGGGAGGGGGGTAGTGGGGGGAGTGTGGGGAGAGTGGGGAGGAGTGGGGGAGAGTGGGGGGAGTGGGGGGAGTGGTGGGGAGTGGGGAGGAGTGGGGGGAGAGTGGGGGGCGAGTGGGGGGGAGTGGGAGGAGAGAGTGGGGAGAGTGGGGGGCGTGGTGAGAGAGTGGGGGGAGTAGGGGTAGTGGGGGAGAGAGGGGGAAGAGTGTGGGGAGAGTGTAGGGAAAGGGGTGAGAGAGTGGGGAGAGTGGGAGGGAGTGGTGAGAGAGTAGGGGAGAGAGTGGGGGGAGAGTATGGGGTAGCGGGGTTAGTGGGGGGAGAGAGGGGGGTATTTGGGGGAGAGAGTGGGGAGAGTGGGGGGGAGTGGTGAGAGAGTGGAGGTGGAGTGGGAGTAGTGGGGGGAGATTGGAGGGAGTGGGGGGAGAATGGGGGTAGAGTGGGGGTAGAGAGTGGGAGAGAGTGTGGGTAGTGGGGGACAGTGCAGGAAGCGTGTGGGGAGAGTGGGGGGAGAGTTGGGGGAGTGAGGAAGAGTGGAGAGAGAGTGGGGGGAGAGTGGGGCAGAACGGGGTGGAATGGGGGAGAGCGGGGGATAGCAGGGGGAGCAGGGAAGAGTGGGGGGAGTGATGAGAGAGTGGGGGGAGAGAGTGGGGGGAGAGTGGGGAGCAGTGGGGGGAGAGTGGAATGAGTGGGGGGAGTGGGGGAGACTAGGGGGAGTGGGGGAGAGTGGGTGGACAGTGTGGTTGAGTGGGGGGAGTGGGGAGGAGTGGGGTGAGAGTGGGGGGAGAGAGTGGGGGAGGTGGGGGTAGTGGGGGGTGAGTGGGGGAGAGTGTGGGAAAAGTGGGGAGAGAGTGGGGAGAGTGGGGTGAGTGGGGGGAGAGTGGTGGGGGAAAGTGGGGGGGGAGAGAGTGGATAGACTGGGGGGAGTGTTGAAAGAGTGGGGGAGAGTGGGGCGAATGGGGGGAGTGGGTGAGAGTGGGGGGAGTGTGGTGAGTGGGGGGAGATTGGGGAGAGTGGGGGAAGAGTGGGGGGAGTGGGGGGAGAGTGGGGGGGTGGGGGTAGAGAGTGGGGAGAGTGGGGGGGAGTGGTGAGAGAGTGGAGGGAGAGTGGGGGGGGAGAGTGGAGGGAGAGTGGGTGTAGTGAGATTAGTGGGGGGAGAGGGATGGGGAGTGGGGGAAGAGTGTGGAGGGAGAGTGGGGGAGAGTGGGGGGAGGAGGGGTAGTGGGGAGAGATTGGGGGGAGAGATGGGGAGAGTGAGGGGAGTGGGGTTAGTGGGGGAGAGTGGGGGAGAGTGGTGGGAGAGAGTGGGGGGAGTGGGGGGAGAGTGGGGAGGAGTGGGGGAGAGTGGGGGGAGTGGTGAGAGAGTGGGGGGAGTAGGGGTAGTGGGGGGAGAGTGGGGGTAGTGGAGTTAGTGGGGGGAGAGTGGTGGGGAGTGGGGGAGAGTGGGGGAAGAGTGTGCGGAGAGTGGGGGAGAGTGGGGGGAGTAGGGGTAGTGGGGAGAGATTGGGGAGAGTTGGGGAGAGTGGGGGGAGTGGGGTTAGAGGGGGGGAGAGTGGGGGAGAGTGGTGGGAGAGAGTGGGGAGGGGGGTAGTGGGGGGAGTGTGGGAGAGTGGGGAGGAGTGGGGGAGAGTGGGGGGAGTGGTGGGGAGTGGGGAGGAGTGGGGGGAGAGTGGGGGGAGAGTGGGGGAATGGGGAGGAGTGGGGGGAGAGTGAGGGGAGTGGGGGTAGTGGGGGAGTGAGTGGGGGGAGAATGGGGGCAGAGCACAGGGGGAGTGAGGGGTGAGCAGGGGAGAGTGTGGGGGAGAGTGGGGGGAGAGTGGGGGAGTGGTGGAGAGACTGGGGGGAGTGTGGGGAGAGTTGAGGGAGAGAGTGGGGGAAGAGTGTGGGGAGAGTGGGGGAAGAGTGTGGGGAGTGGTGAGAGAGTGGGGGGAGTGGGGGGAGTGGTGGGAGAGAGTGGGGGAGGGGGGAGTGGGGGGAGAGTGGGGGAGAGAGTGGGGGGAGTAGGGCTAGTGGGGGGAGAGTGGGGGAAGAGTGTGGGGAGAGTGGGGGGAGAGTGCGTGGGAATGGGATTAGTGAGGGGAGAGTGGGGGGAGAGAGTGGGGAGAGTGGGTGGAGTGGTGAGAGAGTGGGTGGAGAGAGTGGGGGTGAGAGTGGGGGGAGTAGAGGTAGTAGGGGGAGAGTGCAGGGAGTGGGGTTAGCGGGGAGAGAGTGGGGAGAGAGCGGGGGGGAGTGAGGGAGAGTGGGGGAGTGGGGGAGAGAGTGGGGAGAATGGGGTGGAGCAGTGAGAGAGTGGGTGGGGAGAGAGTATGGGTGTGTGTGGGGGGAGAGTGGGGGGAGAGTGGGGGCAGAGCGGGGGGGTAGTGGGGGGAGAGTGGGGGGAGTAGAGGTAGTGGGGGAGAGTGGGTGGAGAGTGGGGCAAGAGTGTGGGGAGAGTGGGGGGAGAGTGCGGCGGAGTAGGGGTAGTGGGGGGAGAGTGGGGGGAGTGGGGTTAGTGGGGGTGAGTGGAGGGAGAGTGGGGGAGAGTGGGGGGAGAGTGTGGGGAGAGTGGGGGGAGAGTGGTGGGAGATAGTGAGGGGGAGTAGGAGTAGTGGGGGAGAGTGGGGGGAGTGGGGTGAGAGTGGGGGGAGTAGAGGTAGTGGGGGGAGAGTGCAGGGAGTGGGGTTAGTGGGGAGAGAGTGGGGGAGAGTGGGGGGGGGAGTAGAGGTAGTGGGGGAGAGCGCAGGGAGTGGGGTTAGTGGGGAGAGAGTGGGGAGGGAGTAGGGGTAGTGGGGGGAGAGTCGGTGGAGTGGGGGGAGAGTGGGGGGAGAATGGGGTGGAGTGGGGGGAGAGTGGGGGGAGAATGGGGTGGAGTGGGGGGAGAGTGTGGGGGTGGGGGGGTAGAGTGGGGGAGAGCGGGGGAGTGGGGAGGAGTGGCAGGAGAGTTGGGGGAGCTGGGGGAGAGTGGGGGGGAGTGGAGGGAGAGTGGGGGGAGCTAGGGGAGAGTGGGGGGCAGAGCGGGGGCGAGTGTGCGGAGAGTGGGGGAGAGTGGGGGAGAGTGGGGGGGAGTGATGGGAGAGTGGGGGGAGCTGGGGGAGAGTGGGGGGCAGAGCGGGGGCGAGTGTGCGGAGAGTGGGGGGAGAGTGATGGGAAGAGTGGGGGGAGAGTGGGAGGAGAGTGGGGGGAGTGGTGAGAGAGTGGGTGGGGAGAGTTGGGGGAGTAGAGGTAGTGGGGGGAGAGTGCAGGGTGTGGAGTTAGTGGGGAGAGAGTGGGTGAGAGTAGGGGGAGAATGGGAGGGAGTGGGGGGAGAGTGGGAGGAGTGGGGGGAGTGTGGGGGAGAGTGGGGGAGTGGGGAGGAGTGGCAGGAGAGTGGGGGGAGTGGGGGGAACTGGGGGAGAGTGGGGGGACAGTGGGGGGACAGTGGGGGGAGAGAGAGAAAGAGCGAGGGAGAAAGTGGGGAGAGCGCGGGGAGGGGGGGGGCAAGTGGCGGAGAGAGGGAGAGCGCGGGGGAGGGCGGGGGGAGACTGGGGGGGAGTGGGTGTAGAGTGGGGGGGCGAGTGGGGGACAGAGCGGGGAGAGAGCGGGGAGAGTGGGGGGAGAGTGTGGAGAGAGTGGGTGGAGTGGGGGGAGATTGGGGAGAGTGGGGGGGAGTGGGGGTAGAGTGTGGGGGGAGAGGGGGAAAGTGGGGGGAGAGTGGGGGGAGAGTGGGGAGTGTGGGAGGAGAGTGGGGGGGAGTGGGAGGAGAGCAGGGTGAGAGAGTCTGGGGGGAGAGTGGGGGACAGAGCGGGGAGAGAAAGGGGGAGAGTGGAAGGGGAGTTGGGGAGAGTGGGGATGAGAGTGGGGGCGAATGGGGAGACAGTGGGGAGGGTGCAGAGGGAGAGTGTGGGGCAGAGTGGCGAGAGAGTGGGAGTGAGTGGGGGGGAGTGGGGGGAGAGTGGGGGTGAGTGGCAGGGAGTGGGGGTGAGTGGGGGGGGGAGTGGGGGCAGAGTGGGAGAGAGCGGGGAGAGAGTGGGGGTAGAGTGGTGGGAGTGTGGGGGGAGTGGGGGAGAGAGGGAGAAAGCAGGGAGAGGGGGGGAAAGGGGGGAGTGGGGGAGAGAGGGAGAGAGCAGGGGGAAGCGGGGAGAGCGCGGGTAGAGTGTGGGGAGAGAGTGGGGGGAGAGTGGGGGAGGGTTGGGGTAGAGTGGGGGGAGACTGGGGAGAGAGTGGGGGGCAGAGCGGGGGGAGAGTGGGGGAGAGTGGGGGGAGAGAGTGGGGGTAGTGTGGGGGGAGAGTGGGGAGAAGGTGGGGGGAGAGTGGGGGGGAGAGTAGGGAGAGAGTGGGGGATAGTGGGGGAGAGCAGGGGAGAGCAGGGGGAGAGTGGGGGGAGAGAGTGGGGGTAGTGTGGGGGGAGAGTGGGGAGAAGGTGGGGGGAGAGTGGGGGAAGAGTGGTGGGAGAGTGGGGAGAGTGGGGGGAGATTGGGGCATAGCGGGGGGAGAGCGGGGGGAGAGCAGGGGGAGAGTGGGGGTGAGGAGAGTTGGCGAGAGTGGGGGAGAGCGGGGGGAAAGAGAGTGGGAGAGTGGGGATGAGTGGGTGAGAGCAGGGGAGAGCAGGGGAGAGCAGGTGGAGAGTGGGGGAGAGTGGGGGAGAGTGGGGGGAGAGTGAGGGAGAGAGGCAGAGAGCAGGGAGAGCACGGAGAGAGAGGGGGAGAGTGGGGGGAGAGTGGTGGAGAGTGGGGGAGAGTGGGGGGAGAGTGGGGAGAGAGTGGGGAGAGAGTGGGGAGAGAGTAGGGGACATCGGGAGAGAGTGGCGGGAGAGCGGGTGGAGAGGGGAGAGTGGGGGGAGAATGGGGAGAGAGTGGGGGGAGAGTGGGGGGAGAGTGGGGGGAGAGTGGGGGCAGAGTGCAGAGAGAGGAGGGAGAGAGTAGGGGAGAGCGGGAGAGAGTGGCGGGAGAGCGGGTGGAGAGGGGAGAGTGGGGGGAGAGTGGGGGTGAGAGTTGGGGACAGAGCAGGGGTAGAGCATGGGGAGAGTGGGGGGAGAGCAGGGGGGAGCGCGTGGAGAGAGTGGGGAGAGAGTGGGGAGAGAGTGGGGAGAGAGTGGCGGGTGAGTAGGGATAGAGCGGGAGAGAGTGGCGGGAGAGCGGGGGAGAGTGGGGAGAGTGGGGAGAGTGGGGGTGAGAGTTGGGGGAGTGGGGGGAGAGTGTAGACAGAGTGGGGAGAGCGGGGGTGAGTGTGGGGGGCAGAGTGAGGGAGAGTGGCGGGGAGTGGGGATAGAGTGGGGGGAGAGTGGGGGAGAGAGGGAGAGAGTGGGGAGAGAGGGAGAGAGCGGGGTGAAGCGGGGAGAGCGGGGGAGAGCGGGGGGAGAGCGGGGGGAGAGCGGGGAGGAGAGCGGGGGAGAGTGGGGGAGAGTGGGGGAGAGTGGGGGGGCTGAATGGCCATCTCCTGTTCCAATATTCCATGTTTCGATGGTCACTCCTCTCCTACCCCTGTTCCTCCCCACCCTGACACGACCCCACCCCCACATCCCACACCGTCCCCAACCCCGACCCCACACTGACCCCCCCACACTGACCCCACACCGACCCCACCCCCACACCCCACACTGACCAACCCACACCGGCCCCCCACACACCAACCCCTCCCACACTGACCCCACCCCCACACCGACCTGCTGAAGAGATTGGGGAGACACTGAATGAATACTTTTCTTCAGTATTTACTCAGGAACAGGGCATTGTCGTCGATGTGAATACTGAGTCACAAATAAGTAGAATGGATGGCTTTGAGGTATGTAGAGAAGAGGTGTTGGAAATCCTGGAAAGGGTGAAAATAGATAAGTCCCCTGGGCCTGATGGCATTTATCCTAGGATTCTCTGGGAAGCAAGGGAGGAGATTGCAGAGCCATTGGCCTTGATTTTTATGTCCTCGTTGTCTACAGGAGTAGTGCCAGAAGACTGGAGGATAGCAAATGTGGTTCCCTTGTTCAAGAAGGGGAGCAGGGATAACCCTAGTAACTATAGGCCGGTGAGTCTCACTTCTGTTGTGGGCAAAGTCTTAGAGAGAATTGTAAGGGATAGGATTTATGAACATCTGGATAGGAATAATGTGATCAAGGATAGTCAGCATGGTTTTGTGAAGGGCAGGTCGTGCCTCACAAACCTTATTGAATTCTTTGAGAAGGTGACTAAGGAGGTGGACGAGGGGAAAGCAGTAGATGTGGTGTATATGGATTTTAGTAAGGCGTTTGATAAGGTTCCCCATGGTAGACTACTGCAAAAAATACGGAGGTATGGCATTGAGGGTGAGTTGGAGGTTTGGATTAGGAGTTGGCTGGCTGGAAGAAGACAGAGGGTAGTAGTTGATGGCAAAGGTTCATCTTGGAGTGCCGTCACTAGCGGTGTTCCGCAAGGATCTGTTTTGGGACCATTGTTGTTTGTCATTTTTATAAATGACCTGGAGGAGGGGTTAGAAGGTTGGGTGAGCAAGTTTGCGGATGATACGAAAGTCGGAGGAGTTGTAGACAGTGAGGAAGGATGTGGCAGGTTACAGCGGGATATAGATAAGCTGCAGAGCTGGGCAGAAAGGTGGCAGATGGAGTTCAATGTAGCTAAGTGTGAGGTGATTCACTTTGGGAAGAATAACAAAAAGATGAGGTACTGGGCTAATGGTCGGATACTTGGTAGTGTGGATGAGCAGAGGGATCTTGGTGTCCATGTACACAGATCTCTGAAAGTTGCCACCCAGGTAAATAGTGCGGTGAGGAAGGCATATGGCGTACTGGCTTTTATTGGTAGAGGAATTGAGTTCCGGAGTCCTGAGGTCATGTTGCAGTTGTATAAGACTCTGGTACGGCCGCATCTGGAGTATTGTGTGCAGTTTTGGTCGCCATACTATAGGAAGGATGTGGAGGCACTGGAACGGGTGCAGAGGAGGTTTACCAGGATGTTGCCTGGTATGGTAGGAAGATCGTATGAGGAAAGGCTGAGGCACTTGGGGCTGTTTTCATTGGAGAAAAGAAGGTTTAGGGGTGACTTGATAGAGGTGTACAAGATGATTAGGGGTTTAGATAGGGTTGACTATGAGAACCTTTTTCCACGTATGGAGTCAGCTATTACGAGGGGGCATAGCTTTAAATTAAGGGGGGGGGGGTAGGTATAGGACAGATGTTAGGGGTAGGTTCTTTACTCAGCGAGTCGTGAGTTCATGGAATGCCCTGCCAGTAGCAGTGGTGGACTTTCCCTCTTTATGGGCATTTAAACGGGCATTGGATAGGCATATGGGGGATAGTGGGCTAGTGTAGGTTAGGTGGGCTTGGATCGGCGCAACATCGAGGGCCGAAGGGCCTGTACTGCGCTGTATTCTTCTATGTTCTATGTTCTATGACCCTACACCCCCACCCTGACCCCTCACCCACACCCCATCCCCCATACTGAACACACCCCCACACCCCACGCCCCCACACTTGACCCCACCCCACACCCCACCCCCACACCCCACCCTCCCACACCAATACCCCCACACCGACCCCCCACACCGACCCCACCTCCACACCCCACACCCCCACACCACACCCAACCCCCACACCCCACCCTCCCACACCAATACCCCCACACCGACCCCCCACACCGACCCCACCTCCACATCCCACACCCCCACACCACACCCAACCCCCACACCCCACCCTTCCACACCAACACCCCCACACCGACCCCCCACACCGACCCACCTCCACACTCCACACCCCCACACCACCCCCACACCAATCCCACCCCCCACCCCCCCTCACAGTAACCCGGGAGTAGTACGGGGGTGGGGGTGTTGGGGGGGGGTCGGCACATTGTGGGGGTCAGTGTGGGGGTGGTGTGTGGGGTCTGCGCATTGTTGGGGTGGGGGTACTGAGCCTGGGTCCATTCCTCTCTGTGGAAATTCCTGCTGCAGCCCACCCTCAGAGACCCCCAGGGTCTGGGAGAACATTAAGTCATAGAGTCATAGTGATGTACAGGATGGAAACAGACCCTTCGGTCCAACCTGTCCATGCCGACCAGATATCCCAACCCAATCTAGTCCCACCTGCCAGCACCCGGCCCATATCCCTCCAAACCCTTCCTATTCATATACCCATCCAAATGCCAGCCTCTGCGTGAAAAAGTTGCCTTTTGGGCTCTTTTATATCTTTCCCCTCTCAGCCTAAACCTATGCCCTCTAGTTTTGGACTCCCCCATCCCAGGGAAAAGACTTTGTCTATTTACCCTATCCATGCCCCTCATGATTTTATAAACCTCTATAAGGTCACCCCTCAGCCTCCGACGCTCCAGGGAAAACAGCCCCAGCCTGTTCAGCGTCTCCCTGTAGCTCAGATCCTCCAACCCTGGCAACATCCTTGTAAATATTTTCTGAACCCTTTCAAGTTTCACAACATCTTTCCGATAGGAAGGAGACCAGAATTGCACACAATATTCCAACAGTGGCCTAACCAATGTCCTGTACAGCTGCAACATGACCTCCCAACTCCTGTACTCAATACTCTGACCAATAAAGGAAAGCATACCAAACACCTTCTTCACTATCCTATCTACCTGTGACTCTACTTTCAAAGGGCTATGAACCAGCACTCCAGGGTCTCTTTGTTCAGCAACATTCCCTAGGACCTTACCATTAAGTGTATAAGTCCTGCTAAGATTTGCTTTCCCAAAATGCAGCACCTCGCATTTATCTGAATTAAACTCCATCTGCCACTTTTCAGCCCATTGGCCCATCTGGTCCAGATCCTGTTGTAATCTGAGGTAACCCTCTTCGCTGTCCACTACACCTCCAATTTTGGTGTCATCTGCAAACTTACTAACTGTACCTCTTATGCTCGCATCCAAATCATTTATGTAAATGATAAAAAGTAGAGGGTCCAGCACTGATCCTTGTGGCACTCCACTGGTCACAGGCCTCCAGTCTGAAAAACAACCCTCCACCACCACCCTCTGTCTTCTACCTTTGAGTCAGTTCTGTATCCAAATGGCTAGTTCTCCCTGTATTCCATGAGATCTAACCTTGCTAATCAGTCTCCCATGGGGAACCTTGTCGAACGCCTTACTGAAGTCCATATAGATCACATCTACTGCTCTGTCCTCATCAATCTTCTTTGTTACTTCTTCAAAAAACTCAATCAAGTTTGTGAGACATGATTTCCCACGCACAAAGCCATGTTGACTATCCCAAGTCAGTCCTTGCCTTTCCAAATTCATGTACATCCTGTCCCTCAGGATTCCCTCCAACAACTTGCCCACCACCGACATCAGGCTCACCGGTCTATAGTTCCCTGGCTTGTCCTTACCACCCTTCTTAAACAGTGGCACCACGTTTGCCAACCTCCAGTCTTCTGGCACCTCACCTGTGACTATCCATGATACAAATATCTCAGCAAGAGGCCCAGCAATCACTTCTCCAGCTTCCCACAGAGTTCTCGGGTACACCTGATCAGGTCCTGGGGATTTATCCACCTTTAACCTTTTCAAGACATCCAGCACTTCCTCCTCTGTAATCTGGACATTTTGCAAGATGTCACCATCTACTTCCCTACAGTCTATATCTTCCATATCCTTTTCCACAGTAAATACTGATGCAAAATACTCATTTAGCATCTCCCCCATTTTCTGTGGCTCCACACAAAGGCCTGATCTTTGAGGGGCCCTATTCTCTCCCGAGTTACCCTTTTGTCCTTAATATATTTGTAAAACCCCTTTGGATTCTCCTTAATTCTATTTGCCAAAGCTTTCTCATGTCCCCTTTTTGCCCTCCTGATTTCCCTCTTAAAAATATTCCTACTGCCTTTATACTCTTCTAAGGATTCATTCAATTTCTGGGAATGTGGGATCGGAGTTATCCCAGAGGTTCTGAAAACCGCTGGGCGCCGGTGGGACCCCAACCAGTGTCTCCTGGCTCAGAGAGAGGGTCACTACCACAGTGCCATGGGACACTGTGCAATTGTATTCAGGTTTTGAGAGCAAACCGGAGACTCAGTTGTGGCACTGAGGTAGTGTCCATGGCTCTGGGCTAGGAGACCAGGGTCCCAGCCCCACCAACTGCAGAGGTGCCTCCTCACATCGCTGACGAGATTAATTTGAATAAACGATCTCTGTCTGTGGATAAAGGAGCAGGTTATATGTGGGGCTGTTTGCATTTGTGAGTGAGTGAGTGAATAAACATTACAATCCAATTCTTCTCGATTATCAATTTAATTTCTCAGACAGAACCACAATGCTGCTCGGTTTAATTATCACAAACTTCACCTTCTCTTTTTATACTTCATTTAGAATGCAAGAAAATATGAATCAATATATTACTTTACTGCAACAAAAAATCAGGATCATTACTCTTCTAGAGTCATAGAGTCATAGAGATGTACAGCATAGAAACAGACCCTTCGGTCCAACTCATCCATGCCGACCAGATATCCCAACCCAATCTAGTCCCACCTGCCAGCACCCGGCCCATATCCCTCCAAACCCTTCCTATTCATATACCCATCCAGATGCCTCTTAAATGTTGCAATTGTACTAGCCTCCACCACATCCTCTGGCAGCTCATTCCATACACGTACCACCCTCTGTGTGAAAAAGTTGCCCCTTAGGTCTCTTTTATATCTTTCCCCTCTCATCCTAAACCTATGCCCTCTAGTTCTGGACTCCCCCACCCCAGGGAAAAGACTTTGTCTATTTATCCTATCCATGCCCCTCATAATTTTGTAAACCTCTATAAGGTCACCCCTCAGCCTCCAACGCTCCAGGGAAAACAGCCCCAGCCTGTTCAGCCTCTCCCTGCAGCTCAAATCCTCCAACCCTGGCAACATCCTTGTAAATCTTTTCTGAACCCTTTCAAGTTTCACAGTCAGGGTCATCAGGGAGATTTAAGCAACTCCTGGCCAAGCACATGGACGGCAGTAAATGGAGGGGTGTGTAGGTTAGGTTGATCTTGGATTAAGATAAATGCTCAGCACAACATCAGGGGCCAAAGGGCCTGTGCAATACTGTTCTATGTCCTATTAGTCTATACCATGTGTACAGTACAGAGTGTCCCGGGTATACCCAGTACAGCGTGTCCCGGGTATAACCAGTACAGAGTGTCCCAGATATACCCAGTACAGAGTGCCCCAGGTATACCCAGTACAGCGTGTCCCGGGTATACCCAGTACAGCGTGTCCCGGGTATACCCAGTACAGAGTGCCCCGGGTATACCCAGTACAGAGTGTCCCGGGTATACCCAGTACAGAGTGTCCCAGGTATACCCAGTACAGAGTGTCCCAGGTATACCCAGTACAGAGTGCCCCAGGTATACCCAGTACAGAGTGTCCCGGGTATACCCAGTACAGCGTGTCCCGGGTATACCCAGTACAGAGTGCCCCGGGTATACCCAGTACAGAGTGTCCCAGGTGTACCCAGTACAGCGTGTCCCGGGTATACCCAGTACAGAGTGCCCCAGGTATACCCAGTACAGAGTGTCCCGGGTATACCCAGTACAGCGTGTCCCGGGTATACCCAGTACAGAGTGCCCCGGGTATACCCAGTACATAGTGTCCCGGGTATACCCAGTACAGAGTGCCCCGGGTATACCCAGTACAGAGTGTCCCAGGTATACCCAGTACAGAGTGTCCCAGGTATACCCAGTACAGAGTGTCCCAAGTATACCCAGTACAGAGTGTCCCAAGTATACCCAGTACAGAGTGCCCCAGGTATACCCAGCACAGAGTGTCCCGGGTATACCCAGTACAGAGTGTCCCAGGTATACCCAGTACAGAGTGTCCCAGGTATACCCAGTACAGAGTGCCCCAGGTATACCCAGTACAGAGTGTCCCAAGTATACCCAGTACAGCGTGTCCCGGGTATACCCAGTACAGAGTGTCCCAAGTATACCCAGTACAGAGTGTCCCAAGTATACCCAGTACAGCGTGTCCCGGGTATACCCAGTACTGAGTGCCCCAGGTATACCCAGTACAGAGTGTCCTGGGTATACCAATACAGAGTGTCCCAAGTATACCCAGTACAGAGTGCCCCAGGTATACCCAGTACAGAGTGTCCTGGGTGTACCCAGTACAAAGTGTCCCAGGCATACCCAGTACAGAGTGTCCTGGGTATACCCAGTACAGAGTGGTCCAGGTATACCCAGTACAGAGAGCCCCAAGTATACCCAGCACACAGTGTCCCAGGTATACCCAGCACAGGGTGCCCCAGGTATACCCAGTACAGAGTGTCCCAGGTATACCCAGTACAGCGTGTCCCGGGTATACCCAGTACAGCGTGTCCCGGGTATACCCAGTACAGCGTGTCCCGGGTATAACCAGTACAGAGTGTCCCAGATATACCCAGTACAGAGTGCCCCAGGTATACCCAGTACAGCGTGTCCCGGGTATACCCAGTACAGCGTGTCCCGGGTATACCCAGTACAGAGTGCCCCGGGTATACCCAGTACAGAGTGTCCCGGGTATACCCAGTACAGAGTGTCCCAGGAATACCCAGTACAGAGTGTCCCAGGTATACCCAGTACAGAGTGCCCCAGGTATACCCAGTACAGAGTGTCCCGGGTATACCCAGTACAGCGTGTCCCGGGTATACCCAGTACAGAGTGCCCCGGGTATACCCAGTACAGAGTGTCCCAGGTGTACCCAGTACAGCGTGTCCCGGGTATACCCAGTACAGAGTGCCCCAGGTATACCCAGTACAGAGTGTCCCGGGTATACCCAGTACAGCGTGTCCCGGGTATACCCAGTACAGAGTGCCCCGGGTATACCCAGTACAGAGTGTCCCGGGTATACCCAGTACAGAGTGCCCCGGGTATACCCAGTACAGAGTGTCCCAGGTATACCCAGTACAGAGTGTCCCAGGTATACCCAGTACAGAGTGTCCCAAGTATACCCAGTACAGAGTGTCCCAAGTATACCCAGTACAGAGTGCCCCAGGTATACCCAGCACAGAGTGTCCCGGGTATACCCAGTACAGAGTGTCCCAGGTATACCCAGTACAGAGTGTCCCAGGTATACCCAGTACAGAGTGCCCCAGGTATACCCAGTACAGAGTGTCCCAAGTATACCCAGTACAGCGTGTCCCGGGTATACCCAGTACAGAGTGTCCCAAGTATACCCAGTACAGAGTGTCCCAAGTATACCCAGTACAGCGTGTCCCGGGTATACCCAGTACTGAGTGCCCCAGGTATACCCAGTACAGAGTGTCCTGGGTATACCAATACAGAGTGTCCCAAGTATACCCAGTACAGAGTGCCCCAGGTATACCCAGTACAGAGTGTCCTGGGTGTACCCAGTACAAAGTGTCCCAGGCATACCCAGTACAGAGTGTCCTGGGTATACCCAGTACAGAGTGGTCCAGGTATACCCAGTACAGAGAGCCCCAAGTATACCCAGCACACAGTGTCCCAGGTATACCCAGCACAGGGTGCCCCAGGTATACCCAGTACAGAGTGTCCCAGGTATACCCAGTACAGAGTGTCCAAAGTATACCCAGTACAGCGTGTCCCGGGTATACCCAGTACAGAGTGTCCCGGGTATACCCAGTACAGAGTGTCCCGGGTATACCCAGTACAGAGTGTCCCAAGTATACCCAGTACAGCGTGTCCCGGATATACCCAGTACAGAGTGTCCCAAGTATACCCAGTACAGAGTGTCCCAAGTATACCCAGTACAGAGTGCCCCAGGTATACCCAGTACAGAGTGTCCTGGGTATACCAAATACAGAGTGTCCCAAGTATACCCAGTACAGAGTGTCCCAAGTATACCCAGTACAGAGTGTCCCAGGTATACCCAGTACAGAGTGTCCTGGGTATACCCAGCACAGAGTGTCCCGGGTATACCCAGTACAGAGTGTCCTGGGTATACCCAGTACAGAGTGTCCCAGGTATACCCAGTACAGAGTGTCCCAGGTATACCCAGTACAGAGTGCCCCAGGTATACCCAGCACAGAGTGTCCCGGGTATACTCAGTACACAGTGTCCCAGGTATACCCAGTACAGAGTGCCCCAGGTATACCCAGTACAGAATGCCCCAGGTATACCCAGTACAGAGTGCCCCAGGTATACCCAGTACAGAGTGCCCCGGGTATACCCAGTACAGAGTGTCCCAAGTATACCCAGTACAGCGTGTCCCGGGTATACCCAGTACAGAGTGTCCCAGGTATACCCAGCACAGAGTGTCCCGGGTATACTCAGTACACAGTGTCCCAGGTATACCCAGTACAGAATGCCCCAGGTATACCCAGTACAGAGTGCCCCAGGTATACCCAGTACAGAGTGCCCCGGGTATACCCAGTACAGAGTGTCCCAAGTATACCCAGTACAGCGTGTCCCGGGTATACCCAGTACAGAGTGTCCCAAGTATACCCAGCACAGAGTGTCCCGGGTATACTCAGTACACAGTGTCCCAGGTATACCCAGTACAGAGTGCCCCAGGTATACCCAGTACAGAGTGCCCCGGGTATACCCAGTACAGAGTGCCCCAGGTATACACAGTACAGAGTGCCCCGGGTATTCCCAGTACAGAGTGTCCCAGGTATACCCAGTACAGAGTGCCCCGGGTATACCCAGTACAGCGTGTCCCAGGTATACCCAGTACAGAGTGCCCCGGGTATACCCAGTACAGTGTACAGTGTGTCCCTGTATACTGAGTGTACACTGAGTTAAGATGTATCTTGTACAATATGTCCTGGGTGTACTGATGACAGTGTGCACTACCAGCTCTAACATTGGACAATGTGTCAGAGCTGGCTATTGCTGTATGGTTGGTGTTTACTTTTGCAAAATGTCTGTAGAAAAGTATATTATTTATTTAATGTCAATATTGTGACCTATTATAGACTTCAGGTGATTACTTCTGTCAATTTGTGATTATGCTGCTATTTACAATACAATACACTGGAGGGGGGTCTCATTGCTGTTCAGATGCTTCACTGCTGAGAATCAACTTGTGTTTCACTTATTGTTCCCTGTGTGTTCCTCACAATCCTTGAGATTCCCCAAAGCACTCTGTCAACAGGAGGTTACTGGCTCCTTCCACTGAAAGCTCCAGTTTAAACCCACGTTACCCCCATCTGAGGGACTGCCAGTCAGCAACGCCCACCTGTGAAGAAATTCTGGATGATTAAACTTTGATGTTGATAACAATGACATTAATCAAACTGGCCCTCAGATTCATTAGTCAAAATATAAATATCTTTAAATAGTTCATGTTGTGGGTGTTGGTGGATGGCTCTAGTAAATGACAGTGAGTCAGGCGGGAGCATACTCTGATAATATTGCAGGGCCTCCCTCCACCTCACGGTGAAACATTTACAAATCCGCTGCAGCCGGTGTGCCCTCCTCTATATTGGGGAGACAGGCCGCCTACTTGCGGAGCGATTCAGAGAGCACCTCTGGGCCACCCGGACGAACCAACCCAATCACCCTGTAGCACAGCATTTCAACTCCCCCTCCCACTCCACCGAGGATATGCAGGTCATTGGACTCATCCACCGCCAAACCACAACAACCCGACGGTCGGAGGAGGAGCGTCTTATCTTCCGACTGGGAACCCTCCAACCACAGGGGATGAACTTGGACTTCACCAGTTTCTTCATCCCCCCTCCCCCCACCTTGTCTCAGCCGGATCCCTCCAGCCCGGCACCGCCTTCCTGACCTGCAGTCTTCTTCTTGACCTCTCCGCCTCCATCCTACTCCAACCTATCACCCTCACCTTGACCTCTTTCCACCTATCACATTTCCAACGCCCCTCCTCCAAGTCCCTCCTCCCTACCTTTTATCTTCTCCTGCTGAACACTCTCTGCTCATTCCTGAAGAAGGGCCTGTGCCCGAAACGTCGAATCTCCTGTTCCCTGGATGCTGCCTGACCTGCTGTGCTGTTCCAGCAATAAAGTTTCAACTTTGATCTCCAGCATCTGCAAATCCTGATGTTTCCCAACTCCCCCCTCCCCCCCAACTCTTCATGACACCAGATCCCTACCCCCTGGTGCTAACCTCCCCAGGCAGTCCTACCCACAGTCTCTGGATACATAGCCTGTGCTGTGTGACTGAAACTGGGGCGAGGACAGAGGAAACTGCAACTTGACTGAGCTGGGCAAAGACAATGAGCGAGCATATCTCCAGCTCTGCGCCTTTGATCAAAATAAACTTCAGAGAAAATGTGAAAACAAACCACAGGCCATTTCATTCACCCGTTTGGTTTATCTGTCGGACTATCAGCAGCTGGTCACTCTGACATTGCCCAAGAAATGCAAACTATTTGGTAACAAGCCCTGAGCTCTCACTAACCAGTAGATGGAATTGAGGGACCAGGAGTGTTTAGTCTGAGATCGCACAGTTAAACACACACAATTTAGACATGAGAGAGAGATCAGCAAAACCCTAACACAGGAAGTGCTGGAGAAATAAAGCAGCATCTGTGGAGAGAGAAACAGAGTGAATCTCCTTCAGATTCCTCCTAAAGAAAACACATTCTGTTTAGATTTCTCTGCACTCGAGAGCAACATCTAAACCAATTAGAGTCCACTTGCCAAACAATCAGCATTCTGGGTAAATGTTGTTTTGCTTTTATTTGGCATTCTTGCTAATAGTCCTGATGACGCAAGATGAAAAATTTCAATCAGATGTGCTTTTTCTCAGCAATATTCAGTTTTGAGGTCTTCTGTTGTTTTAAATAGTAAATATTACGAGATTTCAGCAGGTAATATTTGGACTTCACTTTAAGCACAACTCTCTCTGAGTAAGTGAATAATGTGTTTCACGTGGAGATTCCTTATCGACTTGGATGTATTTTTATCCCTATTTTCAGACACGCTCCATTATCCCAGCACTTCCTTTCTCTCGATCCCTGGTATCCCAACACGGCCAATTCGGAGCTGCCTTGTCTGACCTGTTCCAGCAAGTGGTGACCGTCACAAATCTGGAATTCTCCCAAACCTTGCTGTGGAACATTTCTGTGAAGCGCCCAGAGATGGTTTCTGTTTGCAAGATGCCCATGACTTGTTGCTGAAGAGCTTCCATGTTATTGTAGACTCTGAGTTGCGCCTTTGCAGAAGTCGGTTTATAATTTGTGAAGAGGCATTGCCTCTGGCCTCCTTGGTCTCTCACTATCAGAGGGCGGTCAGTCAAACACCTCACTGAAGATCCACACATTTATCCAAAGACTTTACATACCATTTGGAATCTCTGTGCTTCCCTGATTGGAGAATATTCCGGGTTAAGATCAAGCAGGGTCAGAGAGAAGGACTTGATGCTTATTGCCCATTAACCTTCGGCAGCAACTGCTCCCTGACCCAGCCCTACAGTCCCACTCCCACCACATCCAGGCTTTAAATCCAGTTCCTTCATCGGTGTCAGATACGCACCGCGGTCCCAGGTTCACACCAGGAGCTGCATGAGGAGGGTAAGGATAAGGAGCAGCTCAGAAAGACAATTGTTGGGGAAGGAATGGGAAGGAGCAGGCAGCAGAAGGGAAGGTTTACTGAGCTCGAACAACAATGGGCTGGGCTGGGCCAGGCTGGGCTGGGCTGGGCTGGGCTGGGCTGGGCCAGGCTGGGCTGGGCTGGGCTGGGCTGGGCCAGGCTGGGCTGGGCTGGGCCAGGCTGGGCTGGGCTGGGCTGGGCCAGGCTGGGCTGGGCTGGGCCAGGCTGGGCTGGGCTGGGCTGGGCTGGGGGTCACGGACAAACATCCAGTCAGAGAAAAGGCAGACAGCTCAGGCTAATACCAGTAAATGTCCTTCCTCCTCTGAGGGGCTTGTAAACCTAGAGAAGAAAGAAAAGAATTAAATCAGACAATTATACACTTCATTTCACATCGACCTGAGACTTTCTCTGACAACAATGCTGTCTACCCATAACTGTGTCGCTAAATACCTGACTAATGCCATTTACAAGTTCGCTGATGACATCACCATAGTCGGTTGAATCTCAGATGGCGATGAAGCAGACCACAGACGGGAGGTGGGAGACCTGGAAAAATGGTGCACTGAGAACAACCCAGCTCTCAATGCCAGCAAAACCAAGGAACTCATTATTGACTTTCAGCGGGATGTTACTCATGCCCCCCCGACACATTAACAGCACAGAGGTGGAATGAGTGGAGAGTGTCAAGCTCCTGGGAGTGGTCATCCACAACAAGCTTTCTTGGACTCTTCATGTGGATGCACTGGTTACAAAGGCCCAACAACGTCTCTTCTTCCTCAGGCAGCTGAGAAAGTTTGCCATGACGGCGAATACCCTCGCCAACTTTTATAGGTGCGCCATCGAGAGCGTTCTGTCTGGATGTATCACTCAACTGTACCATTCAAGATCGGAGACGGTTACAGAGAGTGGTGAACTCGGCCTGGACAATCTCAAAGGCTAACCTCCCATCTATAGAATCCATCTACCAGGCCCACTGTCAGGGAAAGGCCGCCAGCATTCTCAAACATCCATCCCACCCTGGCAATGTTCTTCTACACCCTCTACAACAACAAACTGCCATTCCTAGATGTCACAGTAGAGTGAACAGCCAATGGGGAACTTCAAACCAGCGTCTACAGGAAAACAACACATTCTGACCAATTATTGAACGACAGAAACAATATTCCAACACCCACAAACAGAGCTGCATCAGAACATTATTTCACTGAGCCAACACACACTGCGGCACAGAGGAACTACACAGAGCAGAGGAAAATCATCTATACAGTGTATTCAAAAAGAATGGGCACCCAATGAACACAGTCCGCTGATTCTCAGCAACAAACCCAAACAAGCAGACAAAACACATCCAGAAACCCTAGCCACTCTCCCCTATATCAAAGACATCTCAGAATGACTGCCAGACTACTCAGACCCCTTGGCATCATGATAGCCCACAAACCCACCAACACACTAAAACAACAGCTAAGGAACTTGAAAGACCCTATACAGACAATGAGTAAACCTAACGTCATTTATAAAATACCGTGCAAGGACTGTAACAAACACTACATTGGACTAACAGGCAGAAAACTAGCCATCAAGATACATGAACATCAACTATCCACAAAACAACATGACCCTCTCTCGCTAGTATCCTCACATACGGATGAGGAAGGACACCACTTCGACTGGGACAACACATCCATCCTAGGACAAGCCAAACAGAGACACACACGAGAATCTCTACCATCAGGGAGAAGGGACAGAAGCCTGAACACACGCACCAAACGGTTTCGTAACAGTTTCTACCCGACTGTTGTTAGAATACTGAATGGACTCACAAACTCTTAACAGTCACCTGTACCTGTGTTTTTGTTTTTGCCGCGGGTTATCTATTATTCACTTCTCTATGCTACTTAACTCTGTGATCTGCCTGTATTACTCACAAGACAAAGCTTTTCACTGCACCTCAGTACATGGGACAATCAATTCGATTCAATTCAATTCACAAAATGCTGTCAAAACATCATCCACTAAAATTACAAAGACGGTCAGTGCTGAGGGAGTGCAGCACTGTCGGAGGGTCAGTGCTGAGGGAGTGGGCACTGTCGGAGGGTCAGTGCTGAGGGAGTGGGCACTGTCGGAGGGTCAGTGCTGAGGGAGTGGGCACTGTCGGAGGGTCAGTGCTGAGGGAGTGGGCACTGTCGGAGGGTCAGTGCTGAGGGAGTGGGCACTGTCGGAGGGTCAGTGCTGAGGGAGCGCTGCACTGTTGGAGGGTCAGTACTGAGAGAGTGCCGCACTGTTGGAGGGTCAGTGGTGAGGGAGTGCCTCACTGTTGGAGGGTCAGTACTGAGAGAGTGCCGCACTGTTGGAGGGTCAGTGCTGAGGGATTGGGAACTGTCGGAGGGTCAATACTGAGGGAGAGCCGCACTGTCGGAGGGTCAGTACTGAGGGAGTGCCGCACTGTTGGAGGGTCAGTACTGAGAGAGTGCCGCACTGTTGGAGGGTCAGTGCTGAGGGAGTGCCGCACTTTTGGAGGGTCAGTGCTGAGGGAATGGGCACTGTCGGAGGGTCAGTACTGAGGGAGTGCCACACTGTCGGAGGGTCAGTGCTGAGGGAGTGCCGCACTGTCGGAGGGTCAGTGGTGAGGGAGTGCCGCACTGTTGGAGGGTCAGTGCTGAGGGAGTGGGCACTGTCGGAGGGTCAGTGCTGAGGGATTGGGCACTGTCGGAGGGTCAGTGGTGAGGGAGTGCCGCACTGTTGGAGGGTCAGTGCTGAGGGAGTGCCGCACTGTTGGAGGGTCAGTGCTGAGGGAGTGCCGCACTTTTGGAGGGTCAGTGCTGAGGGAATGGGCACTGTCGGAGGGTCAGTACTGAGGGAGTGCCACACTGTCGGAGGGTCAGTGCTGAGGGAGTGCCGCACTGTCGGAGGGTCAGTGGTGAGGGAGTGCCGCACTGTTGGAGGGTCAGTGCTGAGGGATTGGGAACTGTCGGAGGGTCAGTACTGAGGGAGAGCCGCACTGTCGGAGGGTCAGTACTGAGGGAGTGCCGCACTGTTGGAGGGTCAGTACTGAGAGAGTGCCGCACTGTTGGAGGGTCAGTGCTGAGGGAGTGCCGCACTTTTGGAGGGTCAGTGCTGAGGGAATGGGCACTGTCGGAGGGTCAGTACTGAGGGAGTGCCACACTGTCGGAGGGTCAGTGCTGAGGGAGTGCCGCACTGTCGGAGGGTCAGTGGTGAGGGAGTGCCGCACTGTTGGAGGGTCAGTGCTGAGGGAGTGGGCACTGTCGGAGGGTCAGTGCTGAGGGATTGGGCACTGTCGGAGGGTCAGTGCTGAGGGAGCGCCGCACTGTTGGGGGGTCAGTTCTGAGCGGGAGATGAAATTCCGATGTGAGAAGGTGGTTTGGAACTTTGATTTGAAATTAGTGTTTTGGTGAAATGTTTTCTCAGACTGTGATGTGTAAAAGTCTCAGTCGCAGTCTGGCCAACCCCCTGCCGCATTCTCCTGGACCACCTTCTCTGATCCGTGAGGGAAACCCTCAGGGATTCTGTGTTACTGGGTCAGCCACGATCAGAACAGAAGCTCTGAGAGACCTGAGGAGCAAACCCTGCGGGTTCAGCTGGGGACAGGTTACATTCAGTTAGTTAGAGACATCAGGAATGAAAATGATGACCATGAAATTAGAGAATTGAAATGAGAAACCATCTAATTCACAAATTCAGGAAAGAAATCTCCATCCTGGCCCTCTCTGGATCACAGGGAGCTACCTGGATCCGAAATGGGCCCAGGGGGAATTCTTCTCAAACTGATGTCTCACTATCACCAGCTCTGACCGGAGAGGTATGCCCGTCTCACTGGTCATGGTGAATCAATTATTAAACATTGGTAGCGTCTCGGGAAACTGCTCGGGGGTTGGGGAGGTTTAGTAGCTGAGGTGAGTGAGTGGGACTGAAACGCACAGAGAGTAGCTGCAGCTGGAATAGGCTCAGAGATAACATTGATCAATATGGAATTGATCATGTCAATGATATTGATTGGAATTGTTTCGCTCTTGGTATTAATTACCTTTGAAGATTTCTAAACAATCAGATTGGGAAGTTTGAGTTGATGTGGCTGTAATGTACTGTCTCTGTCTCTATTCGATTCTCAGTCAGTTTGTACACGTACCTGCATCGACACTCTCACTCTGCCTCACATCAGCAGCTCCAGGAACTGGCTCTATCCAGGCTGAGGTCAGGTTAGACTTTGGGACCGTCTGTCGCTGGCTGGTTTCAGCTGGCATGCCCTCCCCTCTCAGTGGCACCAGGAAGGAGTTATACTGATGGCTGTTGATTGCAGCTGGCGTCAGTCGGTGGAGATCAGGCATTGACTGGCAGAAAATAGAGTCCTCTAGGCTGTGACTACTCACTCTGGGTAAGAGCCATGGGTGGTGAGGCTGAGGGTGGAGGTTCGAGGGACTATCCACGTGGTACTGAGGCACAGGGAGGGGTGCACCCACAGCCTTGAGGGGCACAGCAGACAGGTTGGCACCTTGGGGTGAATTGGACCAGAGTGGAGCACGAGGATCCCAATGGAGTGGGTGGGCTGAGGGTTTCCCACCTGAAATGACACCGATAACATCATCAATAACATCTCCCCACCTCCCCTCTCTCCCCCTACCCTCCCCACCCCCACGTCTCCCCTCTCCCCTTCCCCTTTCCCTTTTGCCCTCTTTTCCTTTTAACCTTTCACCTTTCCCTGTTTCCGAATGAAGAACACAGACATTTAAAGTGGAACCAATCATTTTGTGGGCTCAATAAGCCCCTATCTCCATTGGCTGAAGAGAAGAGTCTTTGTTCAAGGCCAGACCCGTTTTGGGGGGGGGATCAGGAGGAGAAACCCAATGGCAGAAGCTGAATCCAAGACCCTTGGCCTTCATCTTTGCTGCTGCAAAAACAAACTGAACGGCCTCAAGCTGAGAGCTTCCCAGGAACATCCGAAACCTTCCCCATTCACTCACACAGACACTTTCTCAAAGGGAGGCTCCCCTGACGGGGGCTCTGGGCTATTAGATGATGCTCCCAGTTTCAGTTTGAACAGTGATATGTGTAATATCTCAGACTAACATCTGATGTAAGGAAGGGGTCTTCGGAAAGTGTTGCAGTCCCTCCACTCCCTCAAATGTCAGAGTCAGCTTTGAATGAGCCATTGGCACCAGGCCTCTCCTTCCCCAGCGCAGTGTTTACCCTGGGCTTTGAAGGAGGGTCACTGGACCCAAAACGTTAACTTTGATTTCTCTCCACAGATGCTGACAGATCTGCTGAGTTTTTCCAGCAATTTCTATTTAAGTTCCCATGATCACCTTGTTTAATAAAACGTGGTCTATTTCAGATGTAAATCTAACAACTGAATTTGCACTGACTGTCATTTGTGGAAGAGAGTTCTGTATTTCCACCGCTGTCTGTGTGTAAAGGGGCTTTCTCACATCCTGAACGGTCTGGCCTTAATGCATAGACTTTCCAGAATCTTCAACCAGTAGAAATCATTTATCTAATCTTTTCCCCTGTTAATACTTTGACAATCTTGATTAACTCCTCATTTAACCTTCTAAATTCTAGAGAATAAGCACTTATCTCTCCTCAAAACTGAACTCCTGAGATTCATGTTTCCTCTCTGTTAAACCTGCACGGTGGCTCAGTGGTTAGCGCTGCTGCCTCACAGCACCAGGGTCCCAGATTCGATTCCAGCCTCAGGCGACTGTCTGTGTGGAGTTTGCACATTCTCCCCGTGTCTGTGTGGGTTTCCTCCGGGTGCTCCGGTTTCCTCCCACAGTCCAAAGATGTGCAGGTCAGGGGAATTGGCCATGTTAAATTGCCGGTAGTGTTAGGTGCATTAGTCAGAGGGGAATGGGTCTGGGTGGGTTCCTCTGCAGAGGGTCGGTGTGGACTTGTTGGGCCGAAGGGCCAGTTCCCACACTGTAGCGAATCTAATTTGAACTGCCTCCAGGACTAAGACAGGGTGGGACCAGCATCTACTCACAGCATTCAAAATGGCGTCTGTGCAACTGCAGCGTCAGACACAGCAGACGCCACTCCTTCGGCAGCCTGATGGTTTCCTCCTGCAGTGGTTCATGGTTTTTTTAAAGGGCTATGCACCTGAACCTCAATTCCTGAAGAAGGGCTTTTGCCTGAAACATTGATTCTCCTGCTCCCCGGATGCTGCCTGACCTGCTGTGCTTTTCCAGCATCACACACTCTCGACTCTGATCTCCAGCATCTGCAGTCCTCACTTTCTCCTGCACACCTGACTCTCCTTGGACAGCCACTGTATTTCATTTCAACCTTCTAAAAGATATCCTAATCGAACCATTTTGTTCTGAAATGGATAACTGCGCACTTATTAATATTAATTAACTTTCAATCAGAATATTTCTCTCCGCGTGCACAGGTGTTACTGGAACCTGTTGTGTTTCTCCAGGTGTTTCTATTCTCACTGGAGAAACGATCAGAATCAGTTAAACAGATGGAAGCACAAGGAACCCGCTCGGCCCTCAGGCGATGAGGTGGTGCCTGACACAATCTGTCAGCTCCCTTCCACAGCACAACATTCTCCAGCTCAGCTCGGAAATTCCCAGCGGATACTGAGTGTCACTGTGTTCCAGGTTCCTGCTCGCTCCATGTCACATCCTCCTGGTGGGAGTCTTCGGAGTCCTCTTCCTGAACACCCCTGCCCCTTATCACATCCTGTGATCATGTTAAAGTGTCTCAGTGAGGACAGCCCATAATATCCCCACTCGAGTGAACAGAGAGCCAGGAGCCAACCCCATCAGGACCAGAATAGTGTGGGTTGTGGTGGGAAATGTATCAGAATCATAGGGGAATTCTGGTGAGGGTGATCTCAGCATTGAGGTGGGGGGGGGGGGGGGATATGGCCAATTGTCATAGAGTTATAGAGATGTACAGCACGGAAACAGACCCTTCGGTCCAACCCGTCCATGCTGACCAGATATCCCAACCCAATCTAGTCCCACCTGCCAGCACCCGGCACCTATCCCTCCAAACCCTTCCTATTCATATACCCATCCAGATGCCTCTTAAATGTTGCAATTGAACCAGCCTCCACCACTTCCTCTGGCAACACATTCCATACACGTACCACCCTCTGAGTGAAAATGTTGCCCCTTAGATCTCTTTTATATCTTTTCCCTCTCACCCTAAACCTATGCCCTCTAGTTCTGAACTCCCTGACCCCAGGGAAAAGACTTTGTCTATTTATCCTATCCATGCCCCTCATAATTTTGTTAACCTCTATAAGGTCACCCCTCAGCCTCCGACGCTCCAGGGAAAGCAGCCCCAGCCTGTTCAGCCTCTCCCTGTAGCTCAAATCCTCCAACCCTGGCAACATCCTTGTAAATCTTTCCTGAACCCTTTCAAGTTTCACAACATCTTTCCGATAGGAAGGAGACCAGAATTGCACGCAATATTCCAACAGTGGCCTAACCAATGTCCTGTACAGCTGCAACATGACCTCCCAACTCCTGTACTCAATACTCTGACCAATAAAGGAAAGCATACCAAATGCCTTCTTCACTATCCTATCTACCTGCGACTCCACTTTCAAAGGGCTATGAACCAGCACTCCAAGGTCTCTTTGTTTAGCAACACTCCTTTGGACCTTACCATAAAGTGTATAAGAGATGGAAATGTGTTGCTGGAAAAGCGCAGCAGGTCAGGCAGCTGCCTGACCTGCTGCGCTTTTCCAGCAACACATTTCCATCTCTGATCTCCAGCATCTGCAGACTTCACTTTCTCCATAAAGTGTATAAGTCCTGCTAAGATTTGCTTTCCCAAATGGCAGCACCTCACATTTATCTGAATTAAACTCCATCTGCCACTTCTCAGCCCATTGGCCCATCTGGTCCAGATCCTGTTGTAATCTGAGGTAACCCTCTTCGCTGTCCACTACGCCTCCAATTTTGGTGTCATCTGCAAACTTACTAACTGTACCTCTTATGCTCGCATCCAAATCATTTATGTAAATGACAAAATGTAGAGGGCCCAGCACCGATCCTTGTGGCACTCCACTGGTCACAGGCCTCCAGTCTGAAAAACAACCCTCCACCACCACCCTCTGTCTTCTACCTTTGAGCCAGTTCTGTATCCAAGTGGCTAGTTCTCCCTGTATTCCATGAGATCTAACCTTGCTAACCAGTCTCCCATGGGGATCTTTGTTGAACACCTTACTGAAGTCCATATAGATCACATCTACTGCTCTGCCCTCATCAATCCTCTTTGTTACTTCTTCAAAAAACTCAATCAAGTTTATGAGACATGATTTCCCACGCACAAAGCCATGTTGACTATCCCTAATCAGTCCTTGCCTTTCCAAATACATGTACATCCTGTCCCTCAGGATTCCCTCCAACAATTTGCCCACCACCGAGGTCAGGCTCACTGGTCTATCGTTCCCTGGCTTGTCTTTACCGCCCTTCTCAAACAGTGATAGAACGTTTGCCAACCTCCAGTCTTCCGGCACCTCACCTGTGACTATCGATGATACAAATATCTCAGTAAGAGGCCCAGCAATCACTTCTCTAGCTTCCCACAGAGTTCTCGGGTACACCTGATCAGGTCCTGGGATTTATCCACCTTTACCCATTTCAAGACATCCAGCACTTCCTCCTCTGTAATCTGGATATTTTGGAAGATGTCACCATCTATTTCCCTACAGTGTCTATCTTCCATGTCCTTCTCCACAGTAAATACTGATGCAAAATATTCATTTAGTAATTCCCCCATTTTCTGCGTCTCCACACAAAAGCTGCCTCGCTGATCTTTGAGGGGCCCTATTCTCTCCCTAGTTACACTTTTGTCCTGAATATATTTGTAAAAACCCTTTGGATTCTCCCTAATTCTATTTTCCAAAGCTATCTCATGTCCCCTTTTTGCCCTCCTGTTGTTAACACTGGACTGTTAATGCAGAGACCCAGAGACCGAGGGTCAAATCCCATCACAGCAGATGGTGTTATTTGTCAAAACCCATTGTCAAAATTCCCAATCTTCAGGGAAGGAATCTTCCCTCCTTATTGGGTCTGGCCTCCATGTGACTCCACACCCACAGCAATGGGATTTGCTCTCAAACTGACCACTGGGTAACGTGGGATGGGCAATAACTGCTCACTCAGCCAGTGACAGCCACATCCTGCGCTGGGCAGGGTCAGGGGTCAGGGGTTACGGCCAGCTCCACACAGGTGGACAACATATTCCTCTGGCCTGCCAGACCCTGCAGGAAGTGGGTAGGGTAGCCATGCAATGGCAGCATGCCCGGTAATTAGAGATTCTTCCAACCAATCCCTCTCGCATCCCAACAGGCCCCATCCGACCTGAGCTCCTTCTCCATACATCCAATTCCGAGATCCCACGCCAGACTGACGGGACACTGATTCCTTTCTGGCTGGGACATTTCGCACCTTTCACAAACAATTTACTGTCAGCATTCCGCCTGCAACACACGACCCTGTGGGACAGTCAGTGTCTCACTCTGTTATAACCCACCGCCCTGTGGGATACTCTGGGACAGTCAGTGTCTCACTCTGTTATAACTCACCGCCCTGTGGGATACTGTGGGACAGTCAGACTCTCTCTCTGTTATATCCCACCGCCCTGTGGGATACTGTGGGACAGTCAGTGTCTCACTCTGTTATAACCCACCGCCCTGTGGGATACTGTGGGACAGTCAGTGTCTCACTCTGTTATAACCCACCGCCCTGTGGGATACTGTGGGACAGTCAGACTCTCTCTCTGTTATATCCCACCGCCCTGTGGGATACTGTGGGACAGTCAGTGTCTCACTTTGTTATAACCCACCGCCCTGTGGGATACTGTGGGACAGTCAGTGTCTCACTCTGTTATAACCCACCGCCCTGTGGGATACTGTGGGACAGTCAGTGTCTCACTCTGTTATATCCCACCGCCCTGTGGGATACTGTGGGACAGTCAGTGTCTCACTCTGTTATAACCCACCGCCCTGTGGGATACTGTGGGACAGTCAGACTCTCTCTCTGTTATATCCCACCGCCCTGTGGGATACTGTGGGACAGTCAGTGTCTCACTCTGTTATAACCCACCGCCCTGTGGGATACTGTGGGACAGTCAGTGTCTCACTCTGTTATATCCCACCGCCCTGTGGGATACTGTGGGACAGTCAGTGTCTCACTCTGTTATAACCCACCGCCCTGTGTGATACTGTGGGACAGTCAGTGTCTCACTCTGTTATAACCCACCGCCCTGTGGGATACTGTGGGACAGTCAGTGTCTCACTCTGTTATAACCCACCGCCCTGTGGGATACTGTGGGACAGTCAGTGTCTCACTCTGTTATAACCCACCGCCCTGTGGGATACTGTGGGACAGTCAGTGTCTCACTCTGTTATAACCCACCGCCCTGTGGGATACTGTGGGACAGTCAGACTCTCTCTCTGTTATATCCCACCGCCCTGTGGGATACTGTGGGACAGTCAGTGTCTCACTCTGTTATAACCCACCGCCCTGTGGGATACTGTGGGACAGTCAGTGTCTCACTCTGTTATATCCCACCGCCCTGTGGGATACTGTGGGACAGTCAGTGTCTCACTCTGTTATAACTCACCGCCCTGTGGGATACTGTGGGACAGTCAGTGTCTCACTCTGTTATAACCCACTTACCCTGTAGGATACTGTGGGACAGTCAGTGTCTCACTCTGTTATAACCCACCGCCCTGTGGGATACTGTGGGACAGTCAGTGTCTCACTCTGTTATAACCCACCGCCCTGTGGGATACTGTGGGTGTATGTGTGTAAGTGAGTTGTGTGTATGTGTGTGTGAGGGTGTGTGTATATGTCTATGTGGGTGTGTGTGTATGTGTGTGTATATGTGCGTACGTGGGTTGTGTGTGTGTGTGTGGGTGTGTGTATGTGTGCGTGTGGGTGTGTGTGTATGTGTGTGTGGGTGTGTGTGTATGTGTGTGTGGGTGTGTGTGTATACGAGCGTGTGGGCATCTACGTGTCTGTGTGTGTCTGTGTGTGAGAGTGTGTGGGTGTCTGTGTGTGGGTGTGCGTATCTGTGTGCGTGTGTATGTGTGTGTATGTGTGTATGTGGGTTGTGTGTGTGAGGGTGTGTGTGTATATATGTGTTAGTGGGTGTGTGTGTATGTGTGTGTGTGTGGGTGGGTGTGACTGTGTGTGTATGTGTGTATGTGTGTGTCAGTGTGTGTGTGTGTATGTGTGTGTGTATGTATGTGTGTGGGTGTGTGTGTATGTATGTGTGTGGGTGTGTGTGTATATGTGTGTGTGTGTGTGTGTCTGTGTGTGCGTGTGTGTGTGAATGCGTGTATGTGTGTGTGTGTGGGTGTGGGTGTCTGAGTGTGTGTGGGTGGGTGTGGGTGTCTGGGTGTGTGTGTGTATATATGTGTGTGTGTCTGTGTGTATCTGAGAGTGTGTGTGGTTGTATGTATTTGTGTGTCTATGTGTGTGTCTGTGTGTGTGGGTGTCTGTCTGTATGTTTGTGTGTGTGGGTGTTTATATATGTGTGTGTGTGTCTGGGTGTGTGTGTGGGTGTATGTGTGGGTGGGTGGGTGTCTGTGTGTGTGTCTGAGTGTATGTGTGTATGCGTGAGTGTGTATGTGTGTGTGGGTGTGTGTATGTTTGTTTGTGTGGGTGTGCATGTGTGTGCATGTTTGTATGTGTGTATGTGTATAGAAGAGCGTGTGGGCATGTGTGTGTCTGTGTGTGTATTGTGTGTGTATGTGTGTGGGTGGGTGTGTGTGGGTGGGTGTATGTGTGTGTGTATGTGTGTGTGGGTGTGTGCGTATGTATGTGTGTGGGTGTCTGTGTGTGCGTATGTGTGTGTGAATGCGTGTATGTGTGGGTGTGGGTGTCTGAGTGTGTGTGGGTGGGTGTGGGTGTCTGGGTGTGTGTGTGTATATATGTGTGTGTGTCTGTGTGTATCTGAGAGTGTGTGTGGTTGTATGTGTGTGTGTGTGTGTGTCTATGTGTGTGTCTGTGTGTGTGGGTGTCTGTCTGTATGTTTGTGTGTGTATATGTGTGTGTGTGTGTGTCTATGTGTGTGTCTGTGTGTGTGGGTGTCTGTCTGTATGTTTGTGTGTGTATATGTGTGTGTGTCTGAGTGTGTGTGTGGGTGTATGTGTGGGTGGGTGGGTGTCTGTGTGTGTGTCTGAGTGTATGTGTGTATGCGTGAGTGTGTATGTGTGTATGGGTGTGTGTATGTTTGTTTGTGTGGGTGTGTATGTGTGTGCATGTTTGTATGCGTGTGTATATGTGTGTGTGTATGTGTATGTGTGGTTGTGTGTGTCTATGTGTGTGTATGTATGTGCATGTGTGTAGGTGTGTGGGTGTCAGTGTGTATGTATGTGTATGTGTGTATGTGTGTGTGTGTGGGTATGTGTGTATGTGTGTGTGTATGTGCGTGCGCGTGTGTGGGTATGTGTGTGTGTGGGTGTGGGTGTCTCCGTGTGTGTGGGTCTGTGTGTATGTTTGTGTGTGTGGGTGGGTGTGAGAGTGTATGGGTGTGTGTTTGGGTGTGTGTATATGTGTGTGTGGGTGTGTGTGTGTATGTGTGTGTGTCTGTGTGTGTATGTGTGTAAGTGGGTTGTGTGTATGTATGTGTGAGGGTGTGTGCATATGTCTATGTATGTATGTGGGTGTGGGTGTGTGCCTGTGTGTATGTGTGTGTATATGTGGGTTGTGTGTGTGTGTATGTGTGTGTGTGGGTGTGTGTGTATTTCTGTGTGTGGGTGTGTGTGTATACGAGCGTGTGGGCATGTACGTGTCTGTGTGTGTATGTGTGTGTGAGTGTGTGGGTGTCTGTGTGTGTGGGTGTGCGTATGTGTGTGTGTGTATGTGTGTATGTGGGTTGTGTGTATGTGTGTGTGAGGGTGTGTGTATATATATGTGTTAGTGGATGTGTGTGTATGTGTGTGTATGTGTGTGTGGGTGTGTGTGACTGTGTGTGTATGTGTGTGCATGTGTGTGTGTGTGTCAGTGTGTGTGTATGTGTATGTGTGTGTATGTGTATGTGTGTATGTGTGTGTGTCTGTGTGTGTAAATGTGTGTGTGAATGTATGTGTGTGGGTATGTGTGCATGTGTGTGTGGGTGCGTGTGTATGTGTGTGTGTGTGTCTGTGTGTGCGTATATGTGTGTGAATGCATGTACGTGTGTGTGGGTGTGTGTGTGTGTATATGTGTGTGTGGGGGTGTGGGTGTGGGTGTCTGAGTGTGTTTGGGTGTCTGGGTGTGTGTGTGTATATATGTGTGTGTGTGTCTGTGTGTGTATCTGAGAGTGTGTGTGGTTGTATGTGTGTGTGTGTGTCTGTGTGTGTGTCTGTATGTGTGGGTGTCTGTCTGTATGTTTGTGTGTGGGGGTGTGTGTGTCTGAGTGTGTGTGTGGGTGTATGTGTGTGTGTATGTGTGTGTCTGTGTGAGTGTCTGAGTGTGTGTGTGTATGCGTGAGTGTGTATGTGTGTGTGGGTGTGTGTATGTTTGTTTGTGTGTGTGTGTGTGTATGTGTGTCTGTGTGTGTTTGGGTGTGTGCAAGTGTGTATGTGTGTGTGTATGTGTTAGACGAGCGTGTGGGCGTGTGTGTGTCTGTGTGTGTATTGTGTGTCTGAGTGCGTGGGTGTGTGAGTGTGTGGGTGTTTGTATGTGTATATGTGGGTTGTGTGTATGTGTGTGTATGTGTGTGTGTATGTGTGTGTGGTTGTGTATGTTTGTGTGTGTGTGTCAGTGTGTGTGTATGTGTATGTGTGTATGTGTGTGTGTGGGTGTGTGTGTATGTGTGCGTGTCTGTTTGTGTGCATGTGTGTATGTATGTGTGTGGGTATGTGTGTATATGTGTGTATGTGTGTGTGTCTGTGTGTGCGTATGTGTGTATGTGTGTGGGTGTTTATGTGTGTGTGTGTATGTTTGTTTGTGTGTGTGTATGTGTGTCTGTGTGTGGGTGTGTGTGTGACTGTGTGTGGGTGTGGGTGTCTGTGTGTGTGTATATATGTGTGTGTGTGTATCTGTGTGTGTGTGGGTGTCTCTGTGTGTGTCTCTGTGTGTGTGGATGTCTGTGTGTATGTTAGTGGGTGTGGGTGTGTGTATATGTGTGAGTGTCTGAGTGTGTGTGTGGGTGTATGTGTGTGTATGCGTGTGTGTCTGTGTGTGTGTATGTGTGTGTCTGTGTGTGTGTATGTGTGTGTGGGTGTGTGTGTATGTTTGTTTGTGTGTGTGTATGTGTATCTGTGTGTGGGTGTGTGGGTGTGTGTGTGACTGTGTGTGTGTGTGGGTGTCTCTGTGTGTGTCTCTGTGTGTGTGGATGTCTGTGTGTATGTTAGTGTGTGTGGATGTGTGTATATGTGTGAGTGTCTGAGTGTGTGTGTGGGTGTATGTGTGTGTGTATGTGTGTGTGTCTGTGTGTGTATGTGTGTGTCTGTGTGTGTGTATGTGTGTGTGGGTGTGTGTGTATGTTTGTTTGTGTGTGTGTATGTGTGTCTGTGTGTGGCTGTGTGGGTGTATGTGTGTGTGTGCGTGTGTATGTGTGTGTGTGCGTGTGTGTGTGCGTGTGTATGTGTGTCGTGTATGTGTGTGTGTGTATGTGTGTATGTGTGTGTGTGGGTGTGTGTGAGAGAGTGTGGGTGTGTGTATATGTGTGTGTGGGTGGATGTGTGGGTGTGTATGTGAGTGTGTATGTGTGTGTGTGGGCGTGTGTGTGTCTGTGTGTGTATGTGTGTGTGAAAATGTGGGTGTCTGTGTGTTTGTGTGTGGGTGTGTGTGTATGTATGTGTGTGTGGGTGGGTGTGTCTGTGTGTATGTGTGTAAGTGGGGTATGTGTATGTTTGTGTGTGAGGGTGTGTGTGTGAGGGTGTGGGTGTATGACTATGTGGGTGTGGATGGGTGTCTGTGTGTATGTGTGTGTATGTTTGTACGTGGGTTGTGTGTGTGTGTGGGTGTGTGTATGTGTGCGTGTGGGTGTGTGTGTATGTGTGTGTATGTGCATGTGTGAGTGTGTGAATATGTATGTGTGTGTGAATATGTATGTGTGTGTGAGTGTGTGGGTGTCTGTGTGTGTGGATGTGCGTGTGTGTGTGTGTATGTGTGTGCATGTGGATTGTGTGTATGTGTGTGTGAGGGTGTGTGTGTATATATGAAGTTAAGAAACGCATAAAGTTAAAAGAGAAAAAGTATAACATAGCAAAGATGTGTGGGAAAACTGAGGACTGGGAAGCTTTTAAAGAGCAACAGAGGATTACTAAGAAGGAAATACGCAGAGAAAAAATGATGTACGAAGGTAAACTGGCCAATAATATAAAGGAGGATAGTAAAAGCTTTTTTAGGTATGTGCAAGGCAAAAAAAATGGTTAGGACTAAAATTGGGCCCTTGAAGACAGAAACAGGGGAATATATTACGGGGAACAAAGAAATGGCAGAAGAATTAAATTGGTACTTCAGATCTGTGTTCACTGGGGAAGACACAAGCAATCTCCCTGAGGTAACAGTGGCTGAAGGACCTGAACTTAAGGGAATTTATATTTGCCAGGATTTGGTGTTGGAGAGACTGTTAGGTCTGAAGGTTGATAAGTCCCCGGGGCCTGATGGTCTACATCCCAGGGTACTGAAGGAGGTGGCTCGAGAAATCGTGGATGCGTTGGTGATCATTTTACAGAGTTCGATAGATTCGGGGTCGGTTCCTGCGGATTGGAGGGTGGCTAATGTTATACCACTTTTTAAGAAAGGTGGGAGAGAGAAAGCAGGAAATTATAGACCAGTTAGTCTGACCTCAGTGGTGAGAAAGATGCTGGAGTCTATTATAAAGGATGAAATTACGGCACATCTGGATAGTAGTAACAGGACAGGACAGAGTCAGCATGGATTTATGAAGGGGAAATCATGCTTGACTAATCCTCTTGAATTTTTTGAGGATGTATCTCTGAAGATGGACGAGGGAGATCCAGTAGATGTGGTGTACCTGGACTTTCAGAAAGCTTTTGATAAAGTCCCACACAGGAAGTTAGTGAGAAAAATTAGGGCGCATGGTATTGGGGGCAAAGTACTAACTTGGATTGAAAGTTGGTTGGCTGATAGGAAACAAAGAGTAGTGATAAACGGCTCCATTTCGGAATGGCAGGCAGTGGCCAGTGGGGTACCGCAGGGATCAGTACTAGGATCGCAGCTTTTTACAATATATGTTAATGATATAGAAGATGGTATTAGTAATAACATTAGCAAATTTGCTGATGATACAAAGCTGGGTGGCAGGGTGAAATGTGATGAGGATGTAAGGAGATTACAGAGTGACCTGGACAAATTAGGTGAGTGGTCAGATGCATGGCAGATGCAGTTTAATGTGGATAAATGTATGGTTATCCACTTTGGTGGCAAGAACAGGAAGGCAGATTACTACCTCAATGGAATCAATTTAGGTAAAGGGGCAGTACAGAGAGATCTGGGTGTTCTTGTACACCAGTCAATGAAGGTAAGCATGCAGGTACAGCAGGTAGTGAAGAAGGCTAATAGCATGCTGGCCTTCATAACAAGAGGGATTGAATATAGAAGCAAAGAGGTTCTTCTGCAACTGCACAGGGCCCTGGTGATTCCTGAAGAAGGGCTTATGCCCGAAATGTCGATTCTCCTGCTCCTTGGATGCTGCCTGACCTGCTGTGCTTTTCCAGCAACACATTTTCAGCTCTGATCTCCAGCATCTGCAGTCCTCACTTTCTCCTGGTGAGACCACACCTGGAGTACTGTGTGCAGTTCTGGTCTCCAAATTTGAGAAAAGACATTCTGGCTATTGAGGGAGTGCAGCGTAGGTTCACGAGGTCAATTCCTGGAATGGTGGGATTACCTTACACTGAAAGACTGAAGCGACTGGGCTTGTATACCCTTGAGTTTAGAAGACTGAGGGGATCTGATTGAGACATATAAGATTATCTAAGGATTGGACACTCTGGAGACAGGAAACATGTTTCCGCTGATGGGTGAGTGCCAAACCAGAGGACACAGCTTAAAAATACGGGGTAGACCATTTAGGACAGAGATGAGGAGAAACTTCTTCACCCAGAGAGTGGTGGCTGTGTGGAATGCTCTGCCCCAGAGGGCAGTGTAGGCCCAGTCTCTGGATTCATTTAAGAAAGAGTTGGATAGAGCTCTCAAGGATAGTGGAATCAAGGGTTATGGAGATAAGGCAGGAACAGGATACTGATTAAGGATGATCAGCCATGATCATATTGAATGGTGGTGCAGGCTCGAAGGGCAGAATGGCCTACTCCAGCACCTATTGTCTATTGTGTTAATGGATGTGTGTGTATGTGTGTGTGTGTATGTGTGTGTGTGTGTGTCTCTCGCTCTCTGTGTAAGTGTGTGTGTGGGTGTGTGTGTGTCTGTGTATGTGTGTGTGTCTGAGTGTGTATCTGTGTGTGTGTGTTTATGTGTGTGTGGGTTTGTGTGTGTCTGAGTGTGTGTGTGGGTGTATGTGTGTATGTTTGCGTGTGTGGGTGTTTGTATATGTGTGTGTGTATGTGTGTGTGTCGGAGTGTGTGTGTGGGTGTATGTGTGTGTGTCAGAGTGTGTGTGTGGGTGTGGGTGTGTCTGTGTGTGTGTCTGAGTGTGTGTGTGTATGCATGAGTGTGTATGTGTGTGTGGGTGTGTGTATATTTGTGTGTGTATGTGTGTGTATGTGTGTCTGGGGTGTCTGTGTGCGTGGGTGTGTGTATGTGCTTGTGTGGACGAGCGTGTGGGCGTGTGTGTGTATGTGTGTGTGTGAGTGTGTGGGTGTCTGTGTGCGTGGGTGTGTGTATGTGGGTTGTGTGTATGTGTGAGTGTGTGTGTATATATGTGTTAATGGGTGTGTGTGTGTATGTGTGTGTATGTATGTGTGTGTAGGTGTGTGCATGTGTGGGTGTGTGTGTCAGTGTGTGCGTAAGTGTATGTATGTATGTGTGTGTGTGCATGTGTGTGTATGTATGTGTGTGTGTCTGTGTGCGAATGTGTGTGTGTATGTCTGTATGTGTGTGTGTGGGTGTGTGTAGGTGTGTGTGGGTGGGTGTGCATATGTGTGTGCCTGAGTGTGTGTGTGTGGGGGTGTCTGGGTCTGTGTGTGTATATGTGTGTGTGTGTCTGTGTGTGTTTATGTGTGTGTGTGTTTGTGTGTGTCTGAGTGTGTGTGTGGGTGTGTGTAGGTGTGGGTGTGTGTGTGTCTGTGTGTGTGTGGGTGTCTGTGTGTATGTTTGTGTGTGTGTGTCTGAGTGTGTATGTGTGGGTGTGGGTGTGTGTGTATGTTTGTTTGTTTGTGTGTGTATGTGTGTCTGTGTGTGGGTGTGGGTGTGTATGTGTGTGCGCGTGTGTGTATGTCTCGTGTATGTGTGTGTGTGGATGTGTGTGTGGGGGTGTGTGTATGTGTGTGCCTGGGTGTGTGTGTGTGAGGTGTTTGTGTGTGAGGTGTTTGTGTGTGTATGGGGGGGGTGTGGTGTGTGTGGTGTGTGTGCGTGAGGTGTGTGTATGTGAGGTGTTTGTGTGTGCATGGGGTGTGTGTGTGGGGTGTGTGTGTGTGTGTCTGGGTGTGTGCGTGTTTGGGTGCATGTGTGTGTGTCTGGGGGTGTGTGTATGTCTGGCTCTGTGTGTGTATATATGTGTGTGAGTGTGTGTATGTGTGTGTGTGGGTGTGTGTGTGTGGGTGCGTATGAGTATGTGTGTATGTATGTGTGTGTGTGGATGTGTATGTGTGTGTCTGGGTGTGTGTCTGTGTATGTGGGGGTGTGTGTATGTGTGTGTCTGGGTGTGTTTGTGTGTGTGTGTGTGCATGTATGTTTGTGTGTCTGGGTGTATGTGCGTGTGTGTTTGGGTGTGTGTGTATATATGTGTGTGAGTGTATGTGAGTGTGTATGTGTATGTGTGGGGATGTGTATGTGTGTGTTTGGGTGTGTGTGCGTAGGTGTGTTTGTGTGTGTCTGGGTGTGTGTGTTTCTGGGTGTATGTGTGGGTGTGGGTGTGTGTATGTGTGTGTATGCGTGTGTGTGTGTATGTGTGTGTGCGAGGATGTGTGTGTGTATGTGTATGTGTGTGTGTATGTGTGTGTGTATGTGTGTCTGTGTGTGTGTCTGTGTATGTGTGTGTGTATGTGTGTGTGTGCGAGGATTGTGTGTGTATGTGTATGTGTGTGTCTGGGTGTATGTGTGTAAGTGTGTCTGGATGTGTCTATATGTATGTGCGTGTGTGTCTCTGTGTGTGTGTGTGTATGTGTGTGTGAGTGTGTGTGTATGTGTGTGTTTGGGTGTGTATATGTGTGTGTGTATGTCTGTGTGTATGTATGTGTGTGTGTGCCTGTGTGTGTATGTGTGTGTGCCTGTGTGTGTGTGTATGTGTGTGTTTGTCTCTGTGTCTTTGTATGTGTGTGTGTGTCTGGGTGTGTTTATGTGTGTGTGTGAAGGTGTGTGTATGTGTGTGTGTGGTGTGTGTGTGTATGTGTGTGTGAATGTGTGTCTGTGTATGTGTGTGTCTGTGTATGTGTGTGTATATGTGTATGTGTCTGTGTATGTGCGAGTGTCTGTGTGTGTGTGTGTGAGGGTGTGAAGGTCTGTGTATGTGTGTACGTGTATGTGTGTCTGTGTGTGTGTATGTGTGTCTGTGTGTGTATGTGTGTGTCTGGGTGTGTATGCGTGAGTGCATGTGTGTGTATGTGTGTGTGTGTCTGGGTGTGTGTGTGTGTGAGGGTGTGTGTGTGTATGTGTGTATCTGGTTGTGTGTGTGTGTGGGTGTGTATGTGTGTGTCTGAGTGGGTGGGTGTGTGCATGTATGTGCGTGTGTGTCTGGGTGTGTGTGTGTATGTGTGTGTCTGGGTGTATGTGTGTAAGTATGTCTGGATGTGTCTATATGTATGTGCGCGTGAGTCTCTGGGTGTGTGTGTGTGTATGTGTGTGTGTGAGGGTGTGTGTATGTGTGTGTTTGGGTGTGTATGTGTGTGTGTGTCTGTGTGTATGTGTGTGCGTGTGTCTGGGTGTGTGTGTGTATGTGTGTGTGTCTGTGTGTGTGTGAGGGTGTGTATGTGTGTGTGTATGTGTATGTTTGTCTCTGTGTCTTTGTATGTGTGTGTGTGTCTGAGTGTGTGTGTGGGGGGGGTGTTTATGTGCGTGTGTGTTTATGTGTATGTGTGTATGTGTGTGTGTGGTGTGTGTGTGTGTGTATGTGTGGCTGTGTGTGTGTCTGTGCATGTGTGTCTGTGTATGTGTGTGTGGCTCTGGGTGTGTATGTGCGTGTGTATGTGTGTGTGTCTGGGTGTGTGTGTGTGAGGGTGTGAAGGTCTGTGTAAGTGTGTGCGTGTATGTGTGTATGTGTGTCTGTGTGTGTATGTGTGTGTCTGGGTGTGTATGCGTGAGTGTATGTGTGTGTCTGTGTATGTGTGTGTGTGTCTGGGTGTGTGTGTGTGTGAGCATGTGTGTGTGTGTACGTGTGTGTGGGTATGTATGTGTGGGTATGTATGTGTGTGTCTGGTTGTGTGCATGTGTGTGTCTGCATGTGTGTGTGTGGGTGTGTGCATGTATGTGCGTGTGTGTCTGGGTGTGTGTGTGTGTATGTGTGTGTCTGGGTGTATGTGTGTAAGTGTGTCTGGATGTGTCTATATGTATGTGTGCGTGTGTCTCTGGGTGTGTGTGTGTATGTGTGTGTGTGAGGGTGTGTGTATGTCTGTGTGTATGTGTGTATGTGTGTGTCTGTCTGGGTGTGTGTGTATGTGTGTGTGCCTGTGTGTGTGTCTGGGTGTGTATGTGTGTGTGTATGTGTGTGCTTGTCTCTGTGTCTTTGTATGTGTGTGTGTGTCTGAGTGTGTGTGTGTCTGGGTGTGTTTAGGTGTGTGTGTGAGGGTGTGTGTATGTGTGTGTGTATGTGTGTCTGTGTGTGTGTCTGTGTATGTGTGTGTATATGTGTATGTGTCTGTGTAAGTGCATGTGTCTGGGTGTGTGTGTGAGAGGGTGTGAAGGTCTGTGTATGTGTGTGCGTGTATGTGTGTGTGTATGTGTGTATGTGTGTGTGTATGTGTGTCTGTGTGTGTATGTGTGTGTGTGTATGTGTGTGTCTGGGTGTGTATGGGTGAGTGCATGTGTGTGTATGTGTGTGTGTGTCTGGGCGTGTGTGTGTGTGAGGGTGTGTGTGTGTATGTGTGTGTGGGTGTGTATGTGTGTGTCTGGTTGTGTGTGTGTGTGTGTGTGGGTGTGTATGTCTGTGTATGTGTGTGTCTGAGTGTGTGTGTGTGGGTGTGTGCATGTATGTGCGTGTGTGTCAGGGTGTGTGTGTATGTGTGTGGGTGTATGTGTGTAAGTGTGTCTGGATGTGTCTATATGTATGTGCGCGTGTGTCTCTGGTTGTGTGTGTGTGTATGTGTGTGTGTGAGGGTGTGTATATGTGTGTGTCTGTGTGTATGTGTGTGTGTCTGGGTGGGTGTGTGTATGTGTGAGTGCCTGTGTGTGTGTCTGGGTGTGTATGTGTGTGTGTGTATGTGTGTGTTTGTCTCTGTGTCTTTGTATGTGTGTGTGTGTGTGTCTGGGTGTGTTTATGTGTGTGTGTGTGTATGTGTGTGTGTGGTGTGTGTGTGTATGTGTGTCTGTGTGTGTCTGTGTATGTGTGTGTGCCTCTGGGTGTATATGTGCGTGTGTATGTGTGTGTATATGTGTATGTGTCTGTGTAAGTGCGAGTGTCTGGGTGTGTGTGTGTGAGGGTGTGAAGGTCTGTGTATGTGTGTGCGTGTATGTGTGCGTGTATGTGTGTATGTGTGTGTGTATGTGTGTCTGTGTGTGTATGTGTGTGTGTATGTGTGTGTCTGGGTGTGTATGTGTGAGTGTATGTGTGTGTCTGGGTGTGTGTGTGTGAGCGTGTGTGTGTGTGTGTGTGTACGTGTGTGTGGGTATGTATGTGTGTGTCTGGTTGTGTGTGTGTGTGTGGGTGTGTATGTGTGTGTATGTGTGTGTCTGGGTGTGTGTGTGTGGGTGTGTGCATGTATGTGCGTGTGTGTCTGGGTGTGTGTGTCTATGTGTGTGTCTGGGTGTATGCGTGTAAGTGTGTCTGGATGTGTCTATATGTATGTGCGCGTGTGTCTCTGGGTGTGTCTGTGTGTATGTGTGTGTGTGAGGGTGTGTGTATGTCTGTGTGTATGTGTGTGTGCCTGTGTGTGTGTCTGGGTGTGCATGTGTGTGTGTATGTGTGTGTGTGTCTGAGTGTGTGTGTGTGTCTGGGTGTGTTTATGTTGTGTGAGGGTGTGTGTATCTGTGTGTGTGGTGTGTGTGTGGGGTGTGCGTGTGTGGGTGTGTGGGTGTGTGGGGTGTGTGTGTGTGGGATGTTTGTGTATGTGTGCGTGGGGTGTGTGCGTGTGGGGTGTTTGTGTGTGTGTGTTTGTGTGTGTGTGTGTGTGTGTGTTTGTGTGTGGGGGGTGTTTGTGTGTATGTGTGTGGGTGTGTGTGTGGTGTGTGTGTGTGTGTGGGGTGTGTGTGTGTGGGGTGTGTGTGTGTTGTGTGTGTGTGTGTGTGTGGTGTGTGTGTGTGTGTGGGGTGTGTGTGTGGGGTGTGTGTGTGTGTGGTGTGTGTGTGTGTGGTGTGTGTGTGTGTGGTGTGTGTGTGTGTGTGGGGTGTGTGTGTGTGGGGTGTGTGTGTGTGTGTGTGTGTGGTGTGTGTGTGTGTGGTGTGTGTGTGTGTGTGGGGTGTGTGTGTGTGGGGTGTGTGGTGTGTTGTGTGTGTGTGTGTGTGGTGTGTGTGTGTGTGGTGTGTGTGTGTGTGTGGGGTGTGTGTGTGTGGGGTGTATGTGGGGTGTGTGTGTATGTGTGGTGTGTGTGTGTGGTGTGTGTGTGTGGTGTGTGTGTGTGGGTGTGTGTGTGTGTTGTGTGTGTGTGTGTGTGGTGTGTGTGTGTGTGTGGTGTGTGTGTGTGTGTGGTGTGTGTGTGTGGTGTGTGTGTGTGTGTGGGGTGTGTGTGTGTGGGGTGTGTGTGTGTTGTGTGTGTGTGTGTGTGGTGTGTGTGTGTGTGGTGTGTGTGTGTGTGGGGGTGTGTGTGTGTGGGGTGTATGTGGGGTGTGTGTGTATGTGTGGTGTGTGTGTGTGGTGTGTGTGTGTGGTGTGTGTGTGTGTGGTGTGTGTGTGTGTGGTGTGTGTGTGTGTGTGTGGGGTGTGTGTGTGTGGGGTGTGTGTGTGTTGTGTGTGTGTGTGTGTGGTGTGTGTGTGTGTGGTGTGTGTGTGTGTGGGGGTGTGTGTGTGGGGTGTATGTGGGGTGTGTGTGTATGTGTGGTGTGTGTGTGTGTGGTGTGTGTGTGTGTGTGGTGTGTGTGTGTGGGTGTGTGTGTGTGTTGTGTGTGTGTGTGTGTGGTGTGTGTGTGTGTGTGGTGTGTGTGTGTGTGGGTGTGTGTGTGTGGGGTGTGTGTGTTGTGTGTGTGTGTGTGTGGTGTGTGTGTGTGTGTGGTATGTGTGTGTGTGGGGGTGTGTGTGTGGGGGGTGTATGTGGGGTGTGTGTGTATGTGTGGTGTGTGTGTGTGTGGTGTGTGTGTGTGTGTGGTGTGTGTGTGTGGGTGTGTGTGTGTGTTGTGTGTGTGGGGTGTGTGTGTGTGGGGTGTGTGTGTGTGGGGGGAGTGTGTGGTGTGTGTGTGTGTGTGTGTGGTGTGTGTGTGGTGTGTGTGTTTGGGGGGTTGTGTGGTGTGTGTGTGTGGTGTGTGTGTGTGGTGTGTGTGTGGTGTGTGTGTGGTGTGCGTGTATGTGTGTGGTGTGTGTGTGTGTGTGGTGTGTGTGTGTGTGTGTCGTGTGTGTGTGTCGTGTGTGTGTGTGGTGTGTGTGTGTGTGTGGTGTGTGTGTGGGGTGTGTGTGGGGTGTGTGGTGTGTGTGTGGTGTGCGTGTATGTGTGTGGTGTGTGTGTGTGTGTGGTGTGTGTGTGGTGTATGTGTGTCTATGTGTGTGGTGTGTGTGTGGTGTGTGTGTGTGTGGTGTGTGTGTGTGGGGTGTGTGTGGTGTGTGTGGTGTGTGTGTGTGGGGTGTGTGTGGTGTGTGTGGTGTGTGTGTGGTGTATGTGTGTCTATGTGTGTGGTGTGTGTGGTGTGTGTGTGGGGTGTGTGTATGTGTGTGTGGGGTGTGTGTGGTGTGTGTGTGTGTGGTGTGTGTGTGTGTGTGGTGTGTGTGTCTGGTGTGTGTGGGGTGTGTGTGTGTGGTGTGTGTGTGGGGGGTGTGTGTGGTGTGTGTGTGGTGTGTGTGTGTGTGTGTGTGGTGTGTGTGTCTGGTGTGTGTGTGTGTGGTGTGTGTGTGTGTGTGGTGTGTGTGGTGTGTGTGTGGTGTGTGTGTGTGTATGTGTGTGGTGTGTGTGGTGTGTGTGTGTGGCGTGTGTGTGGTGTGTGTGCTGTGTGTGTGGTGTGTGTGTGGTGTATGTGTGTCTATGTGTGTGGTGTGTGTGGTGTGTGTATGGGGTGTGTGTATGTGTGTGTGGGGTGTGTGTGGTGTGTGTGTGTGTGGTGTGTGTGTGTGTGTGGTGTGTGTGTCTGGTGTGTGTGGGGTGTGTGTGTGTGGTGTGTGTGTGTGGGGTGTGTGTGGTGTGTGTGTGGTGTGTGTGTGTGTGTGTGTGTGGTGTGTGTGTCTGGTGTGTGTGTGTGTGGTGTGTGTGTGTGTGTGGTGTGTGTGGTGTGTGTGTGGTGTGTGTGTGTGTATGTGTGTGGTGTGTGTGGTGTGTGTGTGTGTGGTGTGTGTGCTGTGTGTGTGGTGTGTGTGTATGTGTGGTGTGTGTGTGTGGTGTGTGTGGTGCGTGTGTGTGGTGTGTGTGGGATGTGTGTGTGTGTGTGGTGTGTGTGTGTGGTGTGTGTGTGTGTTTGTGTGTTGTGTGTGTGTGGTGTGTGGTGTGTGTGGGGTGTGTGTGTGGTGTGTGTGTGTGGTGTGTGTGGGGTGTGTGGGGTGTGTGTGTCTGTGTGGTGTGTGTGTGGTGTGTGTGTGTGCGTGGTGTGTGTGGTGTGTGTGTGTGGTGTGTGTGGGGTGTGTGTGTGTGTGTGTGTGGTGTGTGTGTGTGTGGTGTGTGTGCTGTGTGTGTGGTGTGTGTGTATGTGTGGTGTGTGTGTGTGGTGTGTGTGTGTGTGTGGTGTGTGTGTGTGGTGTGTGTGTGTGTGTGGTGTGTGTGTGTGGTGTGTGTGTGTGTGTGTGGTGTGTGTGTGTGGTGTGTGTGTGTGTGGTGTGTGTGCTGTGTGTGTGGTGTGTGTGGTGTGTGTGTGTGTGTGTGTGTGGTGTGTGTGTGGTGTGTGTGCTGTGTGTATGGTGTGTGTGTGGTGTGTGTGGTGTGTGTGTGGTGTGTGTGTTTGGGGGGTTGTGTGGTGTGTGTGTGTGGTGTGTGTGTGTGGTGTGTGTGTGGTGTGTGTGTGGTGTGCGTGTATCTGTGTGGTGTGTGTGTGTGTGTGGTGTGTGTGTGTGGGATGTTTGTGTATGTGTGCGTGGGGTGTGTGCGTGTGGGGTGTTTGTGTGTGTGTGTTTGTGTGTGTGTGTGTGTGTGGTGTGTGTGTGTGGGGGTGTGTGTGTGTGGGGTGTATGTGGGGTGTGTGTGTATGTGTGGTGTGTGTGTGTGTGGTGTGTGTGTGTGTGTGGTGTGTGTGTGTGGGTGTGTGTGTGTGTTGTGTGTGTGGGGTGTGTGTGTGTGGTGTGTGTGTGTGTGTGTGGTGTGTGTGTGGTGTGTGTGTTTGGGGGGTTGTGTGGTGTGTGTGTGTGGTGTGTGTGTGTGGTGTGTGTGTGGTGTGTGTGTGATGTGCATGTATGTGTGTGGTGTGTGTGTGTGTGTGGTGTGTGTGTGTGTGTGTCGTGTGTGTGTGTCGTGTGTGTGTGTGGTGTGTGTGTGTGTGTGGTGTGTGTGTGGGGTGTGTGTGGTGTGTGTGGTGTGTGTGTGGTGTGCGTGTATG